>NC_136938.1:8782873-8877873 GCF_949987615.1 Pollachius pollachius | reverse complement strand
TGGTACCTACCCTGTGGTTTGGTGTGCGTTATTGTGGGTTTGGAATAAGGCTCTGTTCCATTACCTCTTTTGCCATCTCAGCCCACACATTAACAGGTGTGGACACCCCAGGTCAGATCCAGCTTTTGTTGTGATCCAATATGCCTGCCCTCCTCACAGTCGTGTCTGTGGCTCTCATTGTAATCGGTTGTCACAGTCTTGTGGACCCAACCGACGTTGAACCGAAATGGCCCTTGTCAATGTCATGATTTAATATCTTTTTAGTTATAGTACTTAGTTATGTAGCATATTATCCTGGCTACCTTTGTTGTATACGGAATGGGTTAACGTAGCGATAATTATTGCTTTGCGCTTGGTTCTATGAACATCCTTACCGGCAGCGATATATTGTTTCACTTTCTTATGACAAATGTACTTATTGCAAGTCGCTTTAGATAAAAGCGTCTGCTAAATGGGCCTTAATGTAAATGTAGATATTGAGATGTTTTTCTGAAACACAGTAGAGGGACTTTCCTGTTCAATCTGTGTTTAGTTTAACACACGAAACACTTGTTGACAAAAGTAAAGTAATGTTGAATATCGCTAACTCTACCCCCGGTCACATCCACTTTGCACTCTGAGACTTGGAAGCAGAAGCTTCTCCTTTCAAGAATCAACACCGTTTGACCAGGTCCTGAAGATCCGATCACGAATTTGGCAAACTGAGTTCGTGTTCAATGTCCTAATGCAGGCAAACTTCCAATGACAATTGTAACCAAGGCCACACTAGTCACTGCATTTCCATTGATAATCAGTCTCATCAACGTGCCATATTCATTTTGCATATTTCCTCAGCTTGCGCCAACCACCAGTGCCTCTCTGGTGAACTCAATGAAGATTGTGGAGAATCCTGTGGGTGTGTGTGACCAGGTCTACACGCTCATACAGAGTCTCACGGCCCAGATCCGCAAGAGGATGGAGGACCCCACGTCTGCGGGTGAGTGGAAAACAGCCGTCCCTGTAGCGTATGATGAATAATCAATAAGCACCGGGTCAGATGAAACCACACCCGCGGTGGAACAACATCCCCCGCTGCCAAAAGCCAACCCTCCACCTCGGTATTTGACTGTTGGCGGCAGTAGCTCAGGAGGTAGATCGGGTTGGCTGGTAACCCCAAGGTTGCTAGTTCAATCCCCGGTTCCTTCTAGGTGAGTATCAAGGTGTCCCTGAGCAAGGCATCTAACCATAAGGCATCTGTCCCCTTGCATGGTTGACTCCACCGTCGGTGTGTGAATGTGTTCATGAATGGGTGAATGTCAGGCAATATTGTAAAGCGCTTTGGATAAAAGCGTGATATAAAGGCAGTCCGTTTACCATTTACTTCATAAACTCCGGGCTGCTCAGTAAATGACATCAAGTGTCGAAATGTTATCGTTATTGTGAAGAATATATGTGATAACTTTTTAATATATTTTTAGAAATGTTATAAATAATTGTGTATTTACACTGCTTTTTCCCAACTTCCCCTCTCCTCACCTGGCCTCCATCTGATTGTCTCCCATCTCTCTCTCCATCTCCCATTTTATTTTATTTTGTCTCTGTGTCTCTGTGTGTCTCTCTCTCTGTCACTCCCCCTCTGTCTCTTCTCCCCAACGTTGTCTTTCTCTCTCTCTACCCCGCTCTCTCTCTCTGTCTCTGTCTCTGTCTCTGTCTCTCTCTCTCTCTCTCGCTCTCTCTCTGTCTCTCTCTCCCTGGGCCCAGACCTCCAGCTGTACCACAGTGAGTCCCTGGAGCTGATGCTGCAGCGCTGGTCCAAGCTGGAGCGGGACTTCCGCATGAAGAGCGGCCGCTACGACATCAGCAAGATCCCCGACATCTACGACTGTGTGAAGTACGACGTGATCCACAACGGCTCGCTGGGCCTGGAGGACACGCTGGAGCTGTTCCGCCTCTCGCGTGCCCTGGCCGACATCGTCATCCCCCAGGTGAGGGGAGGAGGAGGTAGCCTGGCTATGGCCAGACCAAGCTCAATCGTAGATTGCACGTTGGTCTGGGGAGGCTGCTGTCATTTTCTCCAGCACAAGAGGTGTGATCAACAGGCGTAGTTCAAACGACTCTGTTCGCAATTGGCTCCTTGCCAATTGCAAGCCTCGCCAATGTTAAACCAGCCAATAACGCGCCAGGGGGAAAAGCCAGCTTGGTGATTGGCTCCAGTAAAAGCGGAACGGAAACAGGAAGTAAAGTATTGCTCATCTCCAGCCCCTGTTGCAGGGCAAATTCAAACCGCTGGGCGATTTGAATTTGCTGGGGGGACGTTTGGGGAATTCGCTGGGGGTACCTAGTCTAGGGAGGAGGACAAGCAAGGCCTGTGTGTTGGATAACGTGATTGTTTCTAAGAGACGCAGGACAGGGTCTATGGCTGCAGCGCAGTGTTTTAGTTTTGTCTGACTTTCTCCGGAAAAAGGAGCCAGTATCGAGCCCCCATGATGTCCACAGCCTGCCTGTAGGTGTCCTGGAGTAAGATGCCATGACCTTGCCCATTAAATGTATCTTAAACGCCAACAACAACATCAAACTGATTCAATGCTAGTTGCTTTGGATAAAAGATTTCAATGTTGTGTGGGGCTGTTGCAGCAAACAACAATGAAGTCAGTCACAACCCTTCCATTTGCATGGTATCTTATCTGTGTGAACCCGGGGTGTGTTAGTGCTTCCTGCCTGATCCCCCTGCATGTTTACTGCTTTTCCCTTCCCTCCAAACATGTGTGGTAGGGCCTTGTGTTGGGGTGCATAGAAGAGTGCTCCTGTGAACACGTATTTGATGCTCAGTTACCCTTCCTATGGGTAAATCCCGATCAAAGAAGCCCATTGATAAGGATAATGCCCTCATCGCATGATTATATATTCTTGTAGCGCGTTACATAAATATGACAGCTTAACATGCAATAGCTAGCTACAAACAATAGCAGTTTGTAGTTGCTTTTGCATGTCAAGCTATCATTTTATTATGTCTTCAAAACCTTAGACATCGCCGCAGCATTCCAAATCTCAGCTACAAGATTTACTCAGCCCTGAGAACCTTCTCAATGGTACACACAGACGAGACCGACGACAAACACAAACCCAGTGATGTGTGGTAGGGCTGTGCGATTAAGCTAATTTGATCTTGATGATCAAACGATCTCCAAACTAATAAAATCGAGTTGAAACTATTCCGTTTTTTTTAAGGTATTTTTATTTTATTCATTAATTGTTTAATATAAATTGCAGAACAGCTGGATACATGTTTGTATATTATTTTCTATTTGAACATTTTGTGTATTTTGTGAGTGTTTTCAAACTCAAAAAATAATCGTTAAGAATGATCTTGAATTTAATATTGACCAAAATAAACGCGCCAATGATTTTTTCCATAATCAAGCAGCCCCAATGTGTGGTGTGATTGTGTGATCGTCAGGAATACGGCATCAACAAGGCGGAGAAGCTGGACATTGCCCATGCCTTCTGCCTGCCGCTGATGCGCAAGATCCAGGTGGACCTCCAGAGGACTCACGAGGACGAGTCGGTGAACAAGCTGCACCCCCTGTGAGTCTCCAGGGGCGGCCCGGGGCCGAGGACGGTCTGTTCTGTCAGGGGAAAACACCCGTGAAGCAGCAGTGTTGGATAGGAAAAACATTAGGGGTGTCAGTAGCTCACGAGGTAGAGCGGGTTGGCCGGTAACCGCAAGGTTGGTAGTTCGAACCCCCGCGTGTCGAGGTGTACCTTAGCAACCCCTGATGAGGTGGCTGTCGCCTTGCATGGTTGACTCCACTGTGAATCTGTGCATAAATGGGTGAATGCCAGGCAATGTTGTAAAGCGGAATTTAGATGCAGTCCATTATTGTTGTATTCAATATATTTGCAAGGCCTCATTCACCACCTAAATCGAAATAGGATTGTTTGGGAAAATTTCCTCTGTAATAAGGAGTGCTTGGCTGGTTGACATGTTTGAAGTTTGAGATGAACCGTTCGCATTGTTATATTTTCATTACCTGGGCCAACTGGACAGCTGGCAATATGTGCCAATTTATTGGTTTCATGTTTTCCCTCGAACAAAATCCTTGCTGGTCATCAGTAGGGCTGAACGATTTGGGGAAATAATCAAATTGCGATTATTTCGACACTGCTGTTATACTACATCACGATGTCGGTTTGAATTCAATTAATCGTTCAGCCCTAGTCAACGGACTACAGAGATGTCTGTTTAACGGTTTAAATGTGTTTTTTTGTTTTTTTTCAGGTACTCTCGTGGCGTGATGTCCCCCGGACGCCACGTCCGAACCCGCCTCTACTTCACGAGCGAGAGCCACGTGCACTCGCTGCTGAGCGTCTTTCGCTACGGGGGCCTGCTGGATGTGAGCCCCTGCAATGCACCTCACCCTGAGCCTCACTCAAACACCTCACACTAACCCCCACCCACGCACCTCGACTCACCCTCACCCGCACACCCCCATCCCATAGACATGCCACACACCTTACCCTCACCCACAGGCCTCACCCTTACGCCTTACCCACACACCTCACACTAACCCTCGGCCACACACCGGATCCTTACCCTCACCCAAACACAACCCACCTGCACAGACTCTCCAAAAAAACTCACCCACTCAGACATGCACCTTTACAAATAGGGACCAGAAGTGGATTGTTTGATGAAAGTTGGACTGAAGTGTTGGTTTGTGTGTGTGTGCCTGTATGTCTCTCTTAGGAAGAGAAGGACCAGCAGTGGAAGCGTGCGATGGACTACCTCAGTGCCATCTCTGAACTCAACTACATGACCCAGATCGTCATAATGCTCTACGAGGACAACAAAAAGGTATTTGCTGTTGGGTTCTACTTCCCTTAAAGGTCCCATGGCGTGAAAATCTCCCTTTATGAGGTTTTCTAACATTATTTTTGAGTTCCCCTAGCCTGCCTATGGTCCCCCAGTGGCTAAAACTTGCGTTCCGTGTAAAACAAGCACCAGGTTTCCTGCTCGCCTTTGAAAAAATGGAAGCTCAGGCGCGCTGATTTGGAATGTGGCCCATATGTCGTCATAAGGGGAGCCAAGCTACCTCCTCTTTCTCTGCCTTGCCCGCCCAGAGAATTTGGCCCGCCAATGAGACAATAAGCTAAGACCTTGCGAGCACCACATGTGTGTGTGTGTGTGTGATTACACACACTGTAACGCAAGTGTTGTACACTTCTTTGTTATTTGGATAACCGTTGAGCCCCGCTGCCCGCCGCTGCGAGGCACCACCGCCCGGCAGCGGGCAGTGGGCGGTTCAGTCTACTTCAGATTGATGTGGAAGTGGAAGAACCAGAGACGTCGGAGAACCCAACACAGTCGTTTGTGATCCATAATATAGTCTGGAGGCGCACACAGCTTTTGGCCGTGATAAAATGTATTGTATGATATGTAGGCCTATTAGGCTATAGGATATTATTTAGATATAGAGCTCCAGGACTGTAACGCAAGTGTTGTAGCCCTACACTTCTTTATTGGGATAACCGTTATGCTGTTGGTGTTATGGCACATAACACGTCGGACTCTCGTCTCTGGTATTTCCACAACGAGACTCGTAGTGGGGGTTATCTCAGCCATGGTTGAGAAGGTATTGGGGGAAAGAACTTTGGCTTTGACTCCCTGAAGTACATGAACCAAAACATCGAGGGGAAAGGGATTGTTGCCCGAGATTGTCTCCCGCTTGAGCCCCACTTCCCGCTGCCCGCTGCCGAGGGACCACCGCCTCGGCGTTGCCCGCTGCCCGCTGCAAGGAGGCGGTGGTGCCTAAGCGCTGCCCGCTGCCTTGGCGGCGGGAGAAAATCGGGGTCAATAATCGCGGGCAACAATCCCTTTCTCCTCCATGTCGTGGTTCAGTCTACTTCAGATTGATGTGGACGTGGAAGAACCAGAGACGTCGGAGAACCCGACGCAGTCGTTCCATAATATCTTCTAGAGGCGCACACAGCTTTTGGTCTTGATAATATATATGATATGATATAGATATCTATGTATAATATGATATTATTTAGATATAGAGCTCCAGGACTCCCGAATATTTACAGAACACGGCTAAAGGCTGTGTGCGCCTCGCCATTGCCAAACGTCCACTGTAAATAGCGCATGGTACCGTGGCCGCAAGCTGCTCAGGGCCACACCCCCACCATCCTCCTTGACCCGCCTCTCTCCTCCTCATTTGCATTAAAGCTACAGACACCGAAACGGCACGTTTGGGGAATTCTCAATGTGCGACCGTCTCGTAGTGGCTGTAATTCTGCACCATGGCTGAATTTCGGGATTGTATTCAAATACTGTGTTAGGGGCCCACTAATATCTATAGTTAAGCATCCATAATGTAGCATGCCATGGGACCTTTAAAATTTTCCTCAAATGCTTTAACAAAGTATCTATGAAACTGTATGCACCTATATTTTGCCCGTATTTGATATTTCAACGTGAAATTGACCATGGATAATATCATGAACAAAATTCGGCACTGAGCAGAATGGCGAATGATCAAATTAGGGTCTACCCCGTTGGGAATGACTACATTGGGGACAGCAGTTCCCAGGAGGCTATTCTGTTGCAGAATTTATGTATATTCATTTATTCGTTGCGTCATTTATCGAATAACAGCGCCATGGAAATTGCCCTCCGGTCGACGCAACGTGGAGTATGAGCTAGGGCTGCTTGATTAAGGAAAAAATGTCTGTCAATATTGAAATCACGATTATTCAAACAATTATTTTTGAGTTTGAAAACACGATACATTTATTCAGCATTTCTCTCCATGAAACACTTTGTAACAGAACTTATGGAAAAAATACGCCAAATATCAAAATAGAAAATATTCAATATAAAGTAAAAAAATGTATCCAGCTTTTCTAGGGTTAGGGTAAGGCTAATAATTAAAAAATGTAAATAAAATAAAAAGTTTCTACTCGACTGTTTTAGTTTGGAGATCGTTTGACCCAAAAATCGCGATCCAAATCAGATGAATTGCACAGCCCTAGTGTGAGCTCTCCAATGCGGCGTGTCGGCTGGCCCTTCTCTCCGCAGGACATCTCGTCGGAGGAGCGCTTCCACGTGGAGCTCCACTTCAGCCCGGGGGTCAAAGGGGTCGGTGAGGAGGAGAACGCCCCCACCGGCTTCGGCTTCAGGCCCGCCTCCTCAGAGGTAGTGGCACCCACCACCTACTGCACAACATAACCCAAACTGGTCAAACACCAGTTGGCTCTTTGGTACACTATTTTCTCGCACTGTTTTTATGCACTGTTGAAGCACTTCCTCATGTAAATATTGGCTTGTATAGTATTCTTCTCATATATTGTGTCCCTGCATATATATATTTTTTGCATTTTGTACTTTTTCTAATTTATACTTGTTTTTTACTCTATTCTATTTGTAACATGGCAGTAGTTTGCTGCTACTGGAAGTGCAATTTCCTGAGGGAACCTTCCCGAGGGATTAATAAAGTTCCTTCCTATCTACCTACCTACCTACCTACCTACCTACCTACCTACCTACCTACCTACCTACCTACCTCCCTACCTCCCTACCTCCCTCCCTCCGGAATGGGGTGTGGGGGTTATTTTATAACAGTGCTTGTGTGACAGAGTGAATCAGCTTGCCACGTGTTCCCCTTCCAGCCACTTCAGATTAAATTGTATCTTGACAGGTCAAACCATGTCCTCATTGAAAGCAATTAATGCTGAAAAAGCGCTCTGCAAGATGGAAAGCGCAGCCATTTGCCCTTTCTGTAGGGTAAGGGTTAGAGGGTTAGGGATTAGGGTTAGGGTTAGAGGGTTAGGGTGAGGGTTTGATCCTGTCATCTTGACAGGTCAAACGGGGCCCTCACTGATAGCGATGAACGCCGACAAAGCACTTTGCGAGATGGAAAGCGCTGCCGTTTGACCTCTCTGTCCCCAATGCTGCTGCTGCGTTGGGGGGGATGCATGTGTGTATGTATTCCTTGGTGACGGGCTGTGCTCCCCAGAACGGGCAGAAGCAGACGGACCCGGGCAGCCTGGAGGACCTGACCCGGGACGAGATGGAGGGGGCCGCCGTGCTGTCGGAGCCCATCAGCATGCAGAGGAAGTCCCCGCTGGTACGCAACCGCAAGACGGGCTCCATGGAGGTGAGGCGCACACCAAGAGGGCTCCCGGCCAATCAGGGAGCCTGAACGGACGGGGGTCAATCATATGGCACCCTGGGACTAGCCTCCGCTTGTCGTCCGGCGCGTTGACTCGCCGTCATGCCGTGGTTTATGCATTTCAAACATGGGGCCTTTTCTACAGGGCTTTCTTTTTATGCATTGTCTCTGAGTCTCTCGTGAGACTCTGAGCATGAGAGCATCTCTGGTCGATTCTATACTCATGTTATTTGCATTATTCACATATGCTTATTCATTTTCAGTGGGTTAAGGAATTTTTGTGTGTGCGTGTGTGTGTGTGTGTGTGTGCGTGTGTGTGTGTCCAGGTGCTGTCTGAGATCTCGTCGTCTAAAGCGGGCAGCTATCGTCTCTTCCCCACCTGGACTCGTCAGTCACCTGAGATGAAGCAGAGCGGACTAGGTAGGTGTCTGTGTGTTCCCGAGGCTGTGTTGCCATGGCAACTGGTGTATGCGTGCATCCGTGTCATACAGCCTTTCATTTGTATTGATATACAAAAGAAGCTGTGCAGCTCATAAAGGACTATCTTATCTTATTCATTTGGTGCCGAGACCACCAGGACCTGAAATGTCATTTAAACACTGAATTTATAAATATAGTCAGCACACATAACACATTTTTGTATTGGTTGCTATTTATTAATTTATTTTGGCCAAGTCTTGGTTCATAAGGGTTGAATGCCCTTTTCGGGATTTTATAATGACCAATTCAATATATGTTAAACAATATACATATATCACACTGCATCTACTTTACCTAAATCGGGAATCCACATTTAAACAAAGTCCCCCTCAAATTGCCTCCAAACCAGTTTAAAGCTGGATGTTGAGTGCCGTGGGTAGCCGTGGGATCGCTGTCCCAGTGCCCCCCGGTCCCCTACACATTCCAGGCTGCTTGGGTTTACACGAGCTCCTGGCTCGGCGGCAGCGGCCTCCTCATCCTGCTGGCTGGGCCGGTGCGTGGGGAGCAGCCTGTAGGTCTCTGAACACCTGCAGACAGCCTCCCAGAGGGTAGGAGGGTAGGAGTCACCAGGCCTGGCTCTCCCTCTCTCCCTGCCCTGGGTTTCTTTGGTTGTTTGTGGAGTTTCTTATTTTCTTTTTGTTGTTTCTTTTTTGGTTCCTTCATTCCTTTTATTAAAAAAGTTCTCTCTTGTTCTTTATTAGTATCCTTCTTTTTTTATTTGTCTGTTTGTCTTTGATCTTTCCGTTCTTATTTTGTTGGTTTGTTTGTAGGTTTCTTTTTATTTTGTTGGTTCATTCTTTGTTTTGCTTTTTTCCTTTATTTGTTTCCTTTTTTCTCTCTTTTTTCTTTATACATTTACTTCTTTATTTCTGTCTCTGTATTTTTTTTTTTCTCTCTCTCTCTCTCTCTCTCTCTCTCTCTCTCTCTGGGGGGGTTAGCTGCAGTGAGTCACTGGTGATGAATAACTGCATGTTGAGCAGTAGTGACTAACCAGCCCCCTCCCCTGGCCTTCCTCCTAAAACCCTGGCAGGATCTCAGTGTGCCGGGCTCTTCAGCACCACTGTCCTAGGGGGTTCCTCTAGCGCCCCCAACCTGCAGGACTACGCACGCACAAACCGCAAAAAATACTCCTCCGGCAGTCAGTCCTACAAAGATGGTATGTGTTTTTTTTTTTCTTGTTTAGTCGTTATATATGATCATTTTGCATCCCCTATTTTCAATGTTTTTGTCCAGAAAATGTAATGTTTTACATTTTTTGGTTCCAAAATTAGTGTTTTTTATCACATTCTATCATCCTTTTTAGAGCATTATTTCAATTTTTTTTATTAAACTTTTAATTAAAATCCTTAAATAATATATAATATTTTACATTTTTATCAGTATAAGTAAAATGTTCCGGTGTGCCAAAGAACAATGTCAGTACGGAACTAGTACGCACTACAATATCAACAGTGCACCCAGTTTGCTAAAATAACACAATCGTGGATTGTTCACACAAGTCGTACACTTTTTTTTTTACATTCATTGATATCGTTGTACATCTATAACAACTCAAAATGAAGTGCCAGTAGTGCCGAAAACTCTATGTGCAGTTCTTCCGTGGTGTCTGTCATTGTCCAATAGATATCACTGTAGTGTTTGTCCCCTGACAGCCACCATCCACTGGGTGTCACTGTAATGTTTGTCCCCTGACAGCCACCATCCACTGGGTGTCACTGTAATGTTTGTCCCCTGACAGCCACCATCCACTGGGTGTCACTGTAGTGTTTGTCCCCTGACAGCCACCATCCACTGGGTGTCACTGTAATGTTTGTCCCCTGACAGCCACCATCCACTGGGTGTCACTGTAATGTTTGTCCCCTGACAGCCACCATCCACTGGGTGTCACTGTAATGTTTGTCCCCTCAGCACCATCCACTGGGTGTCACTGTAGTGTTTGTCTTCTCCCAGCCACCATCCACTGGGTGTCACTGTAATGTTTGTCCCCTCAGCACCATCCACTGGGTGTCACTGTAGTGTTTGTCTTCTCCCAGCCACCATCCACTGGGTGTCACTGTAATGTTTGTCCCCTCAGTACCATCCACTGGGTGTCACTGTAATGTTTGTCCCCTGACAGCCACCATCCAGTGGGTGTCACTGTAATGTTTGTCCCCTCAGCCACCATCCACTGGGTGTCACTGTAGTGTTTGTCTTCTCCCAGCCACCATCCACTGGGTGTCACTGTAGTGTTTGTCTTCTCCCAGCCACCATGTTCTTACTCAGAGTGTCATCTCTCATTTTGTTGTTGTTATTTCATCCTCCATCTTGTTTCTAATTTGATGGAATCAAGAGGTTTAAGACTAATCGTAGGTGGAGCTCCTTAGCCACCTTGCTGTTATCGTAATTTATATGAATATTGACCTGTCAAAATGGGCAAATATAAGTGGCCTCGTTATTGGCTGGTCTGTACATGAATTGTTTGGTTGTTCTTGTTTTTATTTGATTTGTTCTCCCCTTTTCTTTGTATGCGTTGGTGGAACCTAAACACTCGGAGATGTTCCAGCCTAAACTGGGAATCATCTTCTGGGTGACATTGTATCCATCGTTGTCTTGTCTTTAACAGTCCATGGCAAAAGAGCCTTAATGTCCTTTACCCATTAGCTGGGTCCATAGCTCCCATCACTCCCATCACAGCTCTCCATGGTTTGAACTCAAGCAGGGGGGCGAAAGGGAGGCAGGGGGGGGACGCGGAGGCTTGTCTTCAAACCCTGGTTGTGTTTGCTCACTTTTTCCTCATTCGTCGTTCTTCATCTCCCTTCTTGAAATCATTTCATCCCTTCCTGTCTTGAAAGATATTCAATCGAAGTCCAGTCCTGAGAATGCAGCGCGAGTCAGGGCCTACTAACTAATGACACACATCACCATGGATCCTATAGCACTCAAATCCAGCAATCCACGTTTTTTTGCTTATTTTTTCATTTTTCTAAAGGCTTATTTTAGTTGAACCCATGTTCCACATATGAGAGGAAATACTTTTTGATTGGGATATTTTTTTTTACCAGTAACTCAGGTTTTACGGTAACATTAGCGTTTTTTATTTCCTCAGAGTTGTTGTCTATGCCGGCAGTAAAACGATTTTCTGTGTCGTTTGCACAGTATCCGACTAATGGTATGTCTGCCCTTTTTTTCAAGTATATTTCCACTTCCTCACCTCCCCTGTGTCTTGCATGACTCAAATACATTAGTTTTTCTTTTGCAAAGCGTTTACATTTTGCTTCTCACGGTTTCCATCATGGCCCAACACCTTTCAATAGTTTCCAGTTTCCATTTATATTTAATTCATTATTTTTAGATTTCAAAAATATTGCAAAAAAGAAATGTAGCCTGCCCATTCGTTTGGACCTCCCTCCTTTAGCACCGCCTCACATTCCCATTTGTACCCGGGGTTCCCACTCAGCTCTGGAGCGTATCGACGCAGACTGATGCTTCTCCGGAGGCTTTTCCACACCAGGATAGGGCTCAGTACGTTTTCTCTGCATGCGTTTAACAGCTATTCTATTATTTGATCTAATCTCCGATAGCAATATTCTATTAAAGGTGACGTATCATACCACCAGGTATGAGTGTGATTAGCCGTTAAAATCTGCCTCGTCTTACATCAAAAGTGGGCGTGTCCACCTAGATGTATGACGGATAGATGAGCAACGTTTGCTACAGTCCACTGTGTAGGCTGATAGACTGATCTATCCAGCACACATCTAGGTGGACACACCCACTTGTGATGTCAGAAGAGGCAGATTTCTAAAACGTCTTACTGTATAATGGCTAATCACACTCACGCCTGGTGGTATAATATGGGACCTTTAAACTAAATAACCCTTACTTACACCCTGTTGATTATCAAGACTACAAGCAAATCAGAAACTCTCACTAAAAAGGTCAGCACTGGGTTCTTTAAAACAGCATGCTCGAGAGTTGATCGGATCTATATTCTTACGGTCTGGATGACCTGACCTCCCCAAGATGGCACACCTTACTAGGGCTATGCAATTAACCCCATTTTAATCGTGATTTAGATTTTTGGGTCAAACGATCTCCAAACTAATGTAATCAAAACATATGTATGACCTCAATGAGCTTCCCCCTGATCTCAGGACAGCATTGCCACAGTAGGTCAGAGCGTAGGGATCTCCAGGTGGGAACCCTGTTTCACATCCTTCATCAGGGCTGTTGTAAATCTGTCACCATCACCCCCAACGATTGAAATCTCTCAGTGAGTGCATGTTTGTATATACAAATATACACACATGTAAACAGCATCAAAAGATGTACAAAGTCCATGTGATAGTCGTCTTGGGTGATGATGGAATGGAGTCCATTTGTCAAGAACATCACCAATGGCGAAATGTTTAACCCTTCCCCTGTTTACGTTAGGTCTCCAGTCTCCAGTTATACTGCGGCCTGTTTTGAGATGCATCAACAATGCATATCAAAACGAGATTTGAAAGCGAAATAAGTGTTAAACAGGGAAACGTTGGCTCAATCTTTGCTGACAGAGAAAGGGTTAAAGCATCGTTTGTCCCTTTAAATCAGTGTCTGTCTTGAATGGCATTTGGTTCCTTGGTTTTTTTGTTGTGTGTTTTAAACTTCGTGAAGAGTCAGTGAACCTTTTCGGCACAAATATATATGCATACATGTTGAAATTACAAGATACGAAACGATGGGAAGGATGTTTAAATCATGTTAGCTATCTGGGATTTTGTTTTCACTTTTCTTTAAAAAGAAAATCAGAATTGCCACTGAATAGTTTTTATTTTATTTTTTAGCATGTCTAGATTGGTTTTCCTGGATGTGGCTGGCGAGAGATAATACCAGACAGGTTGTGATGTATATTTCTTATTTTATATCCAGAGAGGTGATCATGGTTGCCTTCTCGGCTGTAGGATTCGACCTTGGGGATCTCAACTTGTTTACTTTCTTGGAGGAGTATGTAAGTGACAGTTCAACGAGATTGCTTACTCGTCCATATTGAGAACAAAGGCGGCTCTCACCTAACCACGAGATTGCACTTTCAAGACATTGTTTCATGCTCATGTTGTGACTGCGTGGTTTCAAGGTTTGGGATAAACTAACCCTAACTCTGGCGAAAGCCTTCCCACTCCTTCCGTTTCTACCTTTTGGTTTGCAATTAGCAGTGTTATCATTCTTAGTAAGGATCTCAAGTGTTGTTGGAAGGTGTTGCTTATGATGAGTGTCCTGGTTGTATATAAAAGAGTCACCACTTTTGGATGATCGTATAATATGGATCCATTTTTTAAAGTCTGACCCAAAACAGTTATTTAAAGTCAATATAACACCTGAGGCTAAACTTAAGAGTCTAGTTGCTTCCAATAAAGCAGTGTTTATGTGTGTTGCCTGCTGAGCTATCCACAGCATATGCTTACATTACAGAACAGGAGGATATTGAAGCGCGATGATGAAGATAGGAAAAATATGTGCAGATTATGGTTTGAAGGGACATTTCTACCTAACACCAAGATCAGTGTCCGAAGCTTTGGAAGTAAAACCAGCATAAACGTCTCAGAGTAAACTTCAAACGCGACTTGTTTAGTAATACTGCATTTATAAAAGTCGGTACGTACCATTGCACATTTGCCTGCTGCGGTCTACGCTGTAAGATTTTCTGGTCAGTGTATTCTGGCTCAAACACATATCCGTCATTCCTCCCACTCAGTAGGAGTTGGCTGAAGTTACTTTGCTTGAAACTGGAACAGGCTTGTTTGCAAAATAAACACAAAGGGATTGATCCATGGAGGACATATAAAAAGTTGTCTATCTATTTTTCTTGAAATTTCCTATGCTCATCTTGTATGGCTCGTACCTTCGAAACACCTGTTGTCTGATTCTCGATTGCTGCATGCTCCGAGTCTCCATTTCCCAAATTCTTTCACACGACTTTGGTCTTTCACACGACTTTGCACATTTATTTGATCAGAAATCGGTCCATCTTTTGTCCGGGCACATCGCGCTAGCTAGAATCGGATGCTTCAATGAATTAGCCACACTAATACTTCTACGCTATTACTTCTACTACTAAGTGTGCAGTGTTGCCAGATTGGTGACAGTTTCCAGCCCCTTTAAGTAAGAGTAATTATATTAATGATGTGTATTGCCTGCATTATCACATTATTATTAGCTGCCATGCAGGCCACCAATTCAAGCGGTGACTGAGTGAAATGTCGATAATTAAAATCGTAATTTCAGAGACAACATTTCCCAGGGTACATTGACTCTTGTCCCAAAAGGCTACATAGGCTTTCTAGTGGTGGGATTTACTTTGAATCCGAATTTGGTGGTAGATAGACATACAATTTGAAACACTCATGAACATGGTGCTAGTATGAATAGAATCAACCCTGTTGAGTGGTTCAGTTAATGACTTCTGTAGGGCTTTTGAAATACCATATTTGAGTGGAGATAGGGGACATTTGTGTCAAGAGACAATGGCTTTCAGTGTGATCTGCAGCAGAGAAGCCATTGGTTGTCATCACACACA
Source organism: Pollachius pollachius (assembly GCF_949987615.1). NCBI lineage: Eukaryota > Metazoa > Chordata > Actinopteri > Gadiformes > Gadidae > Pollachius > Pollachius pollachius. The sequence goes on along the minus strand of NC_136938.1, from coordinate 8,862,705 downwards.
CACACAGACACACACCTGCCAGTCGTTCTGCCAAGCCCGCAGACCGTCCTGGTCACTCCACCCACTCTCTCCTCGGTCCTGTCTCTCACCATTGACTCCACCCTGCGTTGAGTTCTCCCATCCTCCTTCCCAATGCTCTGCTTGTCTTCCCTCCCACACACGGCCTTCTCCCAGCCCCCCTTTCCCCCCAAGCTCACATTCGGCCATTTCATGCCCCTTCTTGCACTCTTCTCCCTCCTCATCCTCCTCCACTGTTCTGTCCTTCCTCCCTGTCCCTCCTCTTCCTCAGAGCCCCTGGAGGACCACCATGTGGCCCAGTTGTTGAACCGCTTCTCCATTGACCTTAGCCGTGGGGGGCACCTGTGCCTGGACGGGGCTCTAGCCCACCACCTTCACCAGTGCTCCTACCACCTGCGCCTGTTCCGCAACTGGCTCGTCTCCGGCCAGGATCCCCTAGAGTATATCTACGGTCAGCCCTCCCCCCTGGCCAATCCCTCCCTCTCTCTCCCTCTTTCCCTCCTCCGCTCCGGGCCATCAAGGAGCCTCTGCTTGCTGACTGGTGTGGGCTTGTTGTGAGCGCAGCTGCCGCCTTGTGCCGCTGGCTTGGCCTGATGTTGCTGCTGCATGCTTGACTCATTCTGTACGCCCTCCGGAAGGTTGAACGAAGAGCCTGCGTAGCGTAGCCAGGCTCTATGAGCAGAGCTCCACGTTTGCCGGACAATCCTTTCACCCGGTTCTGCTGTATGCGGGCTTGTACTTGAATACTAACCCCGGGAACTTTGGCGAACTGCGAGAGGCCGTTGGTGAGCCCGCCATTGCACAGCTCGAAGTAGCCTCACTTCCCTCTGTCTTTGGATGTGTTTTGTGTTTTAACTGGCATGATTGAAGTTCAGTCTCCCTAACAAAACACGTCCGTTTCTTCGCTGAATACCCATGGACACATAAGGCTATAAGCACCTTTTATTTAGTCCACTTTATTCACTTTGGTTCATACATAAATACATTGTTATTATGCATCATGTGTCTTCCTCCAGAGTACAAACACCTAACGTTGCATTGTTTGAAGGCACACCTCCACTGGTTCGGATAGGAAAAACGCATGTGGATTTCTGTTTCTGGATGTGTTAATGAATGTGCTTTCAAGTGAAAATAGGCAAGGCGTCTTCTTTGAGTTCTTGCGGTTCTGAAAAAGTTGTATTTGCGAGTGGTTTTGATTTTCACGTTTGGTGTAAACTAACAGTGGCTGATTTCTCTCTGAGTTATGTGATGTGCCCTCTGTCGTCGTGTGGATGAACAGCTTTGACTCCTGTGTGGTGGTGCTGTTACTTCTGCTGTGTGGTGCTGTGTATGCCGCTGTTTGGACTGACTAGGAGAAGGGGAGCCTGGCAAAAAAAAGAAAATGGTATTTGTTCTTTTAAGGTGCGCCCCATGTTTAAAGGTGACATATTATACCACCAGGTGTGAGTGTGATAAGCCGTTACAAGCTGTTTTGAAACAGCCTCTTCTGATCACAAGGGGGCGTGTCCACCTAGATGTATGACAGATGGATGAACAACGTTTGCTATAGTCCACTGCGTAGGCTGGTAGACTGATCTATCAAGCATACATCTAGGTGGACACGCCCACTTGTGATGTGAGAAGAGGCAGATTTCTAAAACGGCTTGTAATGGCTAATCACACTCACACCTGGTGGTATAATATGTCACCTTTGAAACACAATGAAGACATCCATCCTATACAGCTAAAGTAGCCTCCTCTACGGGGTCTGCCGGACATTTTGTATGACTTACCAGCCTGATTTGAAGTAGAAGCTCCAGGACTTTGCAGGAGCTTGTAGCACCCAGGGCAGCTTTGAGACATTTATCCAGCCTACGGCATGCTTTCTCCAATCCACCCAGCACGCCAGGAGGCTGCCAGGAGAGCAGGGTTAGGCTGAATGGGGTGACTAACTATGGATGATTAGCTGAGCTCGAAGTGGCCGCTAGCCCAGTTCTAACCGTGACCGGACGGGTTCCCACGTTTGGCCCCAACTCTCTCTTCCGCATCCTCCTTCTGCTGCAGGCTTCGAGGGCTGCTCCATGGTGCCGTCCATCTACCCCCTGGAGACGCTGCACAACTCGCTCTCGCTCAAACAGGTCAACGAGTTCCTCACCGCCGTCTGCGAGAACGCCAGAGATTCACAGGCCAGGTCCACCCAGGGTAAGGAGAAACGAGCCAGGGACTTGAATTCGGCCACCTGGGAAAGATCACGCCTGTCCCTATAACATGTCGGATCTCTCGGCTGCTCTTTGCCCTTGTAGCTCTGTCGGCCATGTTTGACACGCAGAACCAGCCCAACGTGGACTCGTACCTCCCCCAGAGAGTGCTGTCCTCCTCCTCCTTCAAGACCCGGTCTGACAGGCCGGCTTGGTGTGAGTACCACCACTCCTCCACCACCGGGGCCTTTTTATTCAGATGTTTTGCCACACTATCTCCCTTGGTGTTTCTATTTCTAGCACTTAAGGTGTCTGTTGGTTATCTATTTATGGGATGCACGATTCGCAGTGGCTGCCAGACAGTTTCCTTGTCAAATTGGTGTCCTTATCTCTTGATACTGTGTCGAGTATTGATTCTCAGCAATGCAGTGGTTCACGAAGAAGGGCTTTTGTTTCTAATTTTGTTCTTTCAAAACACATCAATGGGTAAAATTGGTACACTTGGGTATAATAATTGGGTTGCTACCTAAATTCAAGCAAACAAAAAGCATTTCATTTTATGAATTCAAAACATACAACAAACTTTTGACCAACCTAATTTCAACATGTTTCATTAAGTACTGGGTGCACTATTAAAAAGCATAAGCATATACTTATGCAGAAAAGGCTATTTTAGATTTTTGTGCAATGGCTATTCCAATTATTTTCTTATTAGTAGTTCTGTATGTAGAGGAATGCAAATAGAACCACCTTCTGACATACTTTAGTTCCTGAAGGGGATATTTTATTTCCATTATACTCTCTGTACTACCTCAACCACTGAGGTAGTTGAGGTAGTACAGAGAGTATAATGGAAATCGCAGTGGTTCTCAACTGGTTTACTCTTAATTATTTCCAAATTTTACAGTAATCAATTTTACATTTTACAGCAAAAAAGGTGTTCTAGCCTAACAATTGGTAGGCTAACAATTGGGGCTAAATTAAATAGTAAGCCTTCGATACATGCCATGGAATAACATTCAAGCCCGGGCTTCATTCTTAAGATGGCTCTAAAGAGGTCAAATTGCTGTCGGGGTCGCGACCCACCAGTCGAGCACTCCCCTGCCCTAAGGGATCAGTATACCTCCTCCACCCCCTCACCATACACCAACCACACCCTACTCTGTCCTTACTACCACCACTCTTCCCTGCAGACAGCAGCGGTCCTTCCAGCACTGTGTCCAGCGCCGGACCCTCGTCCCCCACCACGGCTGACACCTCCCCGCGCTTCAGCTTCAGCGACAAGGTGGCCCTCAGCCCCCAGAGCAGCGAGGAGGCCCACTCCTGTCACCACGGCTCCTGCCTGCCAACGGTCGCCGCCCTGCGGCCTCCGGACCTGACCGCCCCCGGCCTCTGTCCTCCTGAAGACCAGGGGACCATCGGGAACCTCTCGCCACCAGAGTACCCGGCCCCGGAGACTGCAGCCCCGGGTCCCCCAGCCCTGGGTCTCTCGGTCCTGGGTCTCTCGGTCCTGGGTCACTCGGTCCTGGCTCTCCCAGCGCTGGAAGAACAACCCGAACACGGGCACGAAGAGGAGCCAGAGGAAGGCCCCGACGCGCCGGAGACTCCCAGCTGCGAAAGCGCCGCCGAACCCGGTCTGGGTCGGACCCTCCCTCGTTCCCCCCTGGCTGAGCTCACTCTGGCCCCCCTGGAGAGCTACTGCTGCCTGCCGGGGTCTCTGCCGGCGCTGCCGGAGCTCAGAGAGAGCGGCAGCGAGGCAGGCTCCAGCACTCAGACGCCCCAGTCCCCGGAGGTGCCCTCCGAGGAGTTCTTCGACACACAGGAGTCTGTGGAGGACTGGAGGGACGGCCTCGGCGGCCTCTCCAACTCTGGGACACCGGTGGAGGTGAGAGCCCCCCACATGGCCGAGCCTTGAGGGAGGACATCTGAGGGTCATTGATGACATCGACGACATGGATCTTGACGGTCCCTAAGCTCCCCCTGATGTCCCTGGGGGTCTGTCACAAAAGTGTTTTGAATCAAATTATCTTAATATTTAACTCTCGGGGTGTGCGTAGTGATGTCGTGGATCCTCTCGTTTGTTTTTGAAGTCACTGTAGCAGAACACTTGTTGTCCACCTTGTCCATGTAAATTTGGGCGATTCACAACATGCCACTGGGCGTAGGGGGCATCCAACAAAGAGACCACCGATTGTTGAAAGATGCATACCGGTGATCCCCGGCCTCAGTGGCCATACGAGCCCCGGAAGTTCAGCTTTAATGTTTCATGTTTGACTTGACCCCGCCCCGGACTCTACGTGGGTCCAAGTGTAGAAGGTCCTGTACCATGTGTTCACAGACTGGGTGTCACTAGGGGGTTATCAGGAAACGTTCCACAACCCCTGACTAGGTGAAGGAACGTCCTCTGGTGGTTCCTGTTGTGCAGGGGCCTGATTATTCACGCAGATGCCACCACCACATGGAAGGATGCGGTTACAAAGTTAAAGGAGCATAAAGCAAGCTAGGTTCTACAGCTGTGGCCCCGGTGTTTGTGTTCCTGTGTTCACAAGCAAACGCCAGCATACATTGTCTCTGCCGTGTCCACGTGCCGTCACATGTTGTCTGTATACATTGGGTGTGGTGTGTTATGTGATTTTAAAAAATGTATTTGTTTCTGACTGCCGTCTTGGCTCTCGTACCGCCTTGTAATGCTAGCGTTGATCCGGGTCCCAGGTCTGTCATATGTGCACTGCTTACTGTTTGGCAACCAGCCCTGGGATGAGTAACGAGGCTGGGTAACGATGCAAAAGCCGACATAGTTATATTTTTATTAGGGGAAGGGAGTGTGGGGAAGGAATGTGTTCAAGAGGGTTCTTGATCCATGGACGAGGCGAGGGAGTGAGACACAGTAGGTCTGGGGCAGGGGGTATCCGACCGTAAGACCGCCAATTCTTTCACAGTTACAGTCCGTCGTCGTCGTGTCTGGTTGCTTGAGGGTGATCCGAATATTAACATCCAAATGACAATTGTATTTTTAGTCTGCTTGTTTCCCTCCCTCCCAATTGCTTCTTCTCTACTTACTGTGTTTAACTTACCCTTGGAGATTCGGTTTGCCAGCCTTGCAATCACCTTCATTGTACCGGCTGTGTGCTCTGTGAGGGCATATAAGCCTCCTGGCTTAATAACCCTAGTCCCCCAAATCAGGCTTTATAACGGGGCCTTTCCATTTCTTTCACTTTATGTTTGTTTTGACCAATCATATTGCTCAGAGGCCTATTCACTCAAACACAAACTCGGCCAGCAGTAGTGAGCTGAAAAAGTGTCTCTAAAAGTCATCATCATCTTTTTTAGAGAAAGACAGTCATCATCATACAATCACCCTAGTCCCCCAAATCAGGCTTTATAACGGGGCCTTTCCATTTCTTTCACTTCATGTTTGTTTTGACCAATCATATTGCTCAGAGGCCTATTCACCCAAACACAAACTCAGCCAGCAGTAGTGAGCTGAAAAAGTGTCTAAAAGTCATCATCACCTCTTTTAGAGAAAGACAATCATCATTGTGCAGACTGTAAACGTCAACCTTTAAAGAAGCCTCTAAGAGCTTCATCCAAGTTTTCTTCTGTAGATTATCTCCGTAACTAAACTGGAAACTAGGCCCCAGCAGGCCTGGTTTCCGGCCCAGGCTCGGTGTCCCCCTCCCCCCAGACATTCTGCTACTATAACCGAGTAGCATGGCTGGATCCCAGATTATTGTTCCCCAGATTGTCTCCAGGCGTGTAACCTCCATGATTGCCAGAGCGAGGCTGGGAGGAGTCTGCCCTCCCACACGTCTCCTCTCCTCGGTTCTCCTCTCCATAACTGCCAAAGTCCTTATGCCTCATCTAGAATATAATACATATAAAAATATATAAAGACGTTTATATCTAAATATATAAATAATTATTAGGGAAATTGTTGAGAAAAATTTATATTTATTTTGAATTTGCTTCTGGGAAATGTGTATTTTTTTTGTTTGCCAACCCACTAGAAATGGATAGACATAGCTACTGTTTATTTTCTTATGAAACACCCTACTATGTGAGAGAATCCTCAACCTAATTCTAAATGTATATTATAACTAGAGATAATTTTAAAGTCCCTCAGAGGGGTGGGTCTTTCTTGTAGTGGGTTCCCTGTGGTCCTACTGTGCTAAGCAAAGTACAATGTCACTGACATGTAGCAAGGTTTTGCAGGTCTGTGCTTCAAGACTGCAAAGAATTCAAAGCAATTATGGTATTGAACATGTTGTCCCGTGATGTACTGTAGACTGGGTTGTCTTGAAAGGAACCAGCGAGAGTAAGTTAGCGTCAGCACTGGTGTGTGTATAACATATAACTCCGTCCTGATGGTGGACGTGTAGTTGAACACATTTGTGAATGACAATCTGATCCTGTGTTGTTGTTGTTTTTGTTTGTTTGTTTGTTTGTTTTGTTGTGTGTTCTTGCCGGTGCTATTGTGCAGGATACGCGTTGTGTACTAAAAGCTTGCTTTATTTTTTTTCAAAGGAGTGGGTTGATGAGATCAAGCTTTCCTTAACTGAGGATTGATGGTTTATTTGATGTAGTTTAAAGAAGCCTTTCTACAGAGCTTGTGTTGCAATTATTTGCTGAGATACGTGAACTGAAATGCACTTGTATAATAAACATTAGCCTAAAAAGGAGTCTCATTAAGGTGTTAAGAAAGCTATACTTTACTACAGAGGCGTACTGTAATGTGCCGTATGCTAGCCTGTAGCTCCATGCCTTGCCCTTTCTATAAATGCAGTTTTCATTCTGTAAATGCAGTTTTCATTTTAACTTCATAATGTCCTGCAATAAAATGCTATTCCAGAACATTCATCCAGGTGTGTGTGTGTGTGTGTGTGTGCGTGTGCGTGTGCGTGTGCGTGTGTGTGTGGTTCTATCCCCAAGACTGAGACCTTAACCTAAAGTCCAGAACAGTACTTTAAGGGTTAGAGGGTGGGGTATGCAAGCCCTTAATGAGACCTTAATGAGACAAGTTACAACAATGTAACAAAAAACTAGTGTACATGATATCTGCATTACTTGCTGCTAACAATCCAACAATGCAGTGTGGCAAATTTTATAGATGCAAAGATTACCATATACCTTTTTGCAGTTACTAGTTACATGTTGGAGTAGTAGTATGGCTTGTAGTATGGTAGTATGTGCAATGACTATGAAACAGCAAAGTAACAGACCTATTTATGACTTGAACCAGAACCAAACACCAGAAGTGTCTGCTACACCAGTTGGCCAGCAAGACACGCCAAACCAAATTGTTGGTCTGGTTGCATTTAGTATTTTTAGATCTGGGACACGTAATTTCAATTTTTTCGCGCCAAAAGCACAAATTTCTAACAATATGACAGCTTTAGGCCACCCGTTTCTACTTTCACCTTTGATTCTGAGAAATTGTGACAATTCACGGATATAGTTCATACAGGTGCGCTGCTCTGTTGGCAGACTGAGTTTGAAATCTGTGCTTTTGGCACGAAAAAATTTAAATTACGTGTCCCAGATCACAAATGAATAGATTAAATGATGTGACGTGACAGTGTCACGTATTTCCGTGAGACTGGGTTGGAATATGTTTCAAGCACCTAGCCTCTAGCAATATAAACGGGGGTCCCCACAGACAAAAGCCTGATATATAATAATCATATTTCCAATCAATTAATATTTTTTAGCGCCAGTGTAACAAGAAATAACAAAACCATTTAAGCTTGACTTTGTGCTTCTAGGTTAAATATTGACGTTGAAAAGGCCATGGTTGTCAGTTTGGTTTGAAATGTGCTGGGGACAGAGACGCATTCGGAAGTGCATGTGCTGGGTAAAATGAGGATGCACTTTTTTTTCTCTTTAGTGCAGGTAATGAAAGGTTCTAAAAGATGGCCATGTAGCTAATTACTAATGTATAAAATGTAAACAAAAAACTCTCTTGCACATTTTACGAAGAAAGCGTTTCCAAAAAGCATGGGACATATGACACTATGTTCTGCTCCATGTACCCAATGTTGACAACGTGACATGACATGAAGCTACCAACATAATGAGAGGAAGAGGAGCTAGGAAAGGAAATGCACTACGTGTTTAAGTCCAGAAGGGGCAAACGTGTGGCTACACACAGCACTACAAAAGTTGTCAAGATTGAAAAAGCAAAAAATATTTTTTGCACAACAAAAGTTGAATGGAACTGAAAAAAGTATGCTTAAGTAGTGCTTAGACCAACTCTAGTGAAAATCCATATTCGTCCAGGTAGTAATTATGTTCAAATGGGCTATAAGGGCTGTAAGTTCAAGTGCAAAAGCTGTCAGCTAGCTTTGAAGGATTCAGAAAGCCTTGGAAGTTAACCAACCAATCTGTTGGTTAAAGTGGCGCACTGATACAGCTTTATTTTCTGAGACACTATGTATCAATTCATTCATAACAGGTATTTTACTCACCATGAATTTAATTTGAAGACTGGAACCTTTCTGGTCATCCTGATTTGTGTTTTCAACTAGTAATCTCAAAAGCATATCCCATATACCCAATTGTAATTAAACAGTATCACATGAGCTGGCTGTTCTCAATTCACAACACGCATTCCATCCAATGTACATCAGGCATTCTGACTAATACTCATGCAATACTCACCCACCACATTTACTCAACAAGAGACTGACTCCACCGACTCCATTCTTGTCATTTCCACTATACCCAACACTGGGCGAACGCAAACCGTGGATAAGTTCGGCAACTTGGTGTCTATGGCTAACATGAATTGCAAGAGTTAAAACAGCCGACCATTTGAGTGCAGAAAACACAAAAGACCTCGCCACAGTACCAGCAAATCTTAAGCAATAAATATCATGTCTTACCTTTATTTATGTGGCAGTGGTCTGGAGATGCATACCGTGGTGTAGCCTACACATCCATTTAGTTCAACAGGTTATCGCTGATACTGTCCATGGTACTAGCAACCTGCTCTGGTGCTTTTTACCTATGTATTCAGGCTAAAATGACTTGAGTGTCTGATGCCTCATCATTGCTTCCGAGCCATAGAGTATTGGTATTAATACCTCATTCATTGTCCAAGCCAGGCTGGCAGCTCATACAAAAACTAGAAAATGCATTTACTGCAGAAAATGCAGTGAGTGCTGTAGTACAAAGTGAGGTTGAAAATATGTTTTAATAAAGCCACATAGATTAAGACATAAAGAAACGTTAAATGGCTTAAATCAAGTGAAGGGATTTGAACAAAAGTTCAAAAGTCTAAATGGAGTAAACAATGTAAACATGTACACCCTTTACGAAAAAGTAAATGGTTTGAAACAAATAAACTGACAGCTGAATGAAAAAAAAACACACCTGCACTGCTGGTCTGTGTGTGTGTGTGTGTGTGTGTGTGTGTGTGTGTGTGTGTGTGTGTGTGTGTGTGTGTGTGTGTGTGTCCTTGTGAGAATAGCGAGCCAGCGTGTGATTAAAAGTAGCGGGAAAAACAGCCCAATCTGGCAACACTGCCTGAACGTCCTCATGCTCCAGCTAAATCAATGAGGCCAACTGAAAACAAAGCCGGTGTGGGTACCAGATTGACTCGGCTGCCAGATCAACTCGAGGTCCTGCACTTACAGATGACGTATCGACACTTGACGTATCGACACAAGCCAACAGACAAAACCCGGAAGGGTTGTTTATAAACGGGGCTCAATCATGGACATAAAAAGAAGGCTCAAGCCCGTTCTTTCGCAAAAACAAAGCCATTGGAAACACGTCTAAAGCACTGATGAATGCATATGCAGTTCCTGTTAGGGACTCTTATTCCGAAGGAGGAGAACGGAAGTGTCTGCGTGTGGGTCGCTGTTTTGACTCTGTGTCGGGAGCGCTGGAAACAAAGTGGATCGCCCCGTTCAGTGAATGGAGTTAACGATTCTTCTTTCATATATTACCCAAGTATAGGCAACAATAAAACGCTCGGTTACACATATCTTTTTGTTTTCACATATGTTAAAGTAATTATCACCTACAAAACTAATCCTATATTGATGAAAGCCCCCCGCCCCTATAACGTTTATTAGCTCACGTTAGCCATCAATCTAAAGCCACAAATATTATCTGATCAATCTTTGTAATTAGATTATTATTCATAGATTAGAAAACAAAAGGAGATTGTTAATACTTGGGAATAACATGGGAATGAATGAAACGCGCATGCGCATTTAAAGACAGCGTTTACAGGAAGTGCGTCATTATTGCGCATCTAGGACCCCGAGTCGATCTGGCAGCCGAGTCAATCCGGTACCCACACCGGTATGAAACTAAAACTGTTATTCTGAATAAAGTTTAAATGATATCGAAATTCCGTTTGGATATTATTGAAGATAAAAGTGTGTCGATTTGTTTAATGGTTTGAACGATGGTAAGCGGTTGAAATTTGACCGGTACGATGTCTTAAGTAATTTAAGTGTCAGAATGGGCAGACGGCTTCAATGGAACCAACTGTATAATATGACGGTTTGAAACTAAAACTGTGATTCTGAAGAAAGTTTAAATGATATCTGTAACGGGTCCACAGAAAGGCGAGCAGGCAGAGGTGTCGTCCCTCAGCGGGAGATCGCTTTTATTCTTTTTTAACCAAGAACACAAAAACTCTAAGGATAACGAAAAGGGGTCCGTTCCAACAACGTCTCTCTGGCTTCGGGTGGGTTTCCCTCGTTCGGGATCTCGGGGGTCCGTGCTCTGGGTTTTTCCTTCCTTTACTACAACACAAAGCAGGCACATAAGTACACCCTCCTTGATTGGCCTGAGTGCGGACACCTGCTCGCAATCAGGTCCAATCCCCCCAGCCAATCCCGTGCGCTCCCAACCTGCCCATACTCCCCCTGCAGGCCAGGCGTCGCACGTCCCCCCACAATATCGAAATTTTGTTTAGATATTATTGAAGATAAAAGTGTGTAGATTTGTTAAATTGAACAAAGATAAACAGTTGAAAATTTATTTAATTTTTATTTTTTTTAATTATTTTATTTATTTCTTAAACAGTTTAAGTACCATGGGAGTCAATGGGAGGACGGCACTCCCATGTTAAAAAAAAGATAATATTTTAAAGGCAGAATATCTTAAGTATAAAATATTTAAAAAATCGGAATAGAAAAGCGCGATTCCAAGCTATTCTGAATATTTTAAAATTTGAATGGAGTCTCTTGGTGAAAAATTGAGGAAGGAGATCCCAAAGATTGTAGAGAATAATAAAGAAAGGAAGAATAAAACTTATGAAGAACAATAGTTGACGGCTGCATGCAGCACTCACCTTATTAGTAAGCTGTAAGCTCCAGCTACTTACTCCAATGCAGGAGTAGTGGAGAATGACAAGACACGGTAACTTTAGCCTTCTCTAGCAGTGATACCAAGGCCCATATATGTTTTATAAGTGTTTTTTAAGATGTTCTAAATAAATACCTTTTCATCCAAGTTGGACAGAGAAGCTCTCTTCCTGATATATGGCTCCAGGAAAGAGAGCCTCCTTATGAGCCAGTACTGCCTGCCAGTTCTCCCCCCGGCACTCCCTGATGCTGGTACCCTGTTGTACCTGTTGTACTGTGTCCGGAGGGAGTGGATTTTTTTGCCCACCACATTTTCTGTAAAAGACAGTTATGTTAGCAAAAAAAACGTCACACATTTTAAGCTAAAAACTATTTTACAATCACGTTTGACCCCACAAAGCTTTAAGCTAGACTTAGCGGATGGAGTATGACCAGCAGTTAATATTTATTTATTAACCCCTCTCCGACAGGCATTTTAACCCCCTCGGTTTTACACAGGAAACTTGAGATAAGACCGCGAAATCGCCGGGCGTGCCAAACCGCGACGAAGTTAACTAATGAAGTTGATGAAGTTAACTGCGCCCATTCCTTGATTGTTCTGCCGCGGCACACCAAACAATTAATTTCGTTCCAATGGTCGTCCAATCCACTCCGATAGTGGTCCTGCATTGAGTTTATACCCAACTCTAACGAATAAATGGTCCAGTTTTAAGTTTCATCGAATATTAATGCATTCCAAGACATGTTAAATAAGTGCATGCCTCGCCACTCGTAACACACACACACTTCATATAGGCTACATCATCACAACCAAAATTTGGAATCAATCAAATAAATTACAGATAAATAATACTGAAATGGCTACTTTTTAGATGAACACTTTTGACCGTAATATTAACTAAAATGTGTCAGAATGGCAGCATGTGCGAAAACAACGGTTATAGCGGTTACACAACGGTTATGACGGAAACCGTTGGTCCCGTTAAAATAATGTTCATCAGCTCAAGCCCAACGTTCTGGAAACAAAGATAATACTGTTAGCATCTACAACTTGTATTTAATAAGCCTATATATTGGGCTAAGTAGGCCTACAACCTAAGCTATGCCTTTATGAACAGAAAATAAAACCAGGAAACGAGCAAAAGAAAAAGTAACAGAAAAGAAAAACAAAACATTAACGTTAGCCTACATACCGGATACACCAAGTGCCACCGCAATGTCGCAAATTGCTTTCCTCTTTGATTCCCTGTTGCTATACTCCTTACTGCAAACGTCATATAGGACAGGTTGCTCCTCCAGCAAGCGAATTAAATTTCCCCTCTCTCCTCGGACCAGAGGTCTGCCATTTTCGTATGCTGGCAAGGGCGTAGGAACCGGGGGGGAGGGAGGGGACGTGTCCCCTCCAATATTGGAGACAGGCGCATTTGTCCCAGCTAAAAATTATACCGGGGGGAGGAAGATATTTTATTTTATTTTGAAAGCGCAACACAGCGTCTTGTCACCGCTTCTTATTCTAAAAAACTGGATGATTGAGCATGCAATTACAGAATTGATTTGATATTTATCAGTTCATTACTGCCATTCAAAATGTGTTTTCCTTTACATTTACAAATGTATCTTTTTAGTATAATCAAATATATTAGTGAATTTTTTCAGTGTAACGCGTTACGCGCCTAACCTGACGCTTGATCATTGTGTGTCACAAAAATGGTTCAACGCGCCTAACGCGCCTACGCAGCTAGATGAATAAAAAATTCCCCACCTCCTAACACACTGAAAGATGACTTGGTCGTCCATGTTCTTTCTGCTTCTGTGCGTCCTCCGTCTCTCTGCCAGTGACATCGGGTCAAGCTCAACGCTGATTGGCTATTGCGGCTAAGCATTACCCGTAGGCGCGTCAAAAGTTAAATTTTTTGAACTCCGCGCGTTGGTGCGTTGGGCGCGTAGGTGCGTTGGGCGAGTTATTTAGGTGCGTAAAATGCGGCCAACGCGCTGCTTTAGCGCGTGTAACGCATCTACGCGCCTAAACCAATGGTTCCCTATGCAAAAATGCAGATTTTCAACGCCTCTAACGCGCGTAACGCGTTCAGTGTGGCCGTACCTTAACAAAACGAATGAAAATGCGCCAAACTTTGGAAATAAATCCAAACCTATGCCAAACTTCCATTTAAAATTCTAAATGTAAAAAATGCATTAAAAAATCAACCATACATGCTAAATCTTTGCAACTTACATCAAACTGTAGCCCCAATAGAACATAAACTCTTTGATGCTTTGATTTGGCAGCAATTTTTAAGTCCTTAACTATTTTTTCCTAAAACTGTAATATTTCTTAAACCTATTTTCTCTCGCATTTTTTTCCAATTGATGCTGAAGTTGCCAGACTTAATCTCCAGACTTCACCCTTTGCCTTAAAGTGAGATTTTTCATTTTCCTCCTAAAAATGCTCGGCCCGATCCATGGCTGCCTGCGAGGCAGCTATAATTGACCTTATTCCTTCACATCTAGTTCATCGAAATAAGCTCACAAAATGATGAGGCTTATACCGTTGGACTCCTTTGAGTCTCAGCTTTCATATAGCTCTCAAGTCTCACGCATTGGGCGTGAGACACATGCATTTCAACCCATGCACACACTCACACGCCAAACTTTGTATTTCTCACGCAGAGAAATTACCAGGATAGCACCCTCTAACTTGCGCCGCTATTTAACAGTGGAACAGGTAGGAATCAAATGGGTTCCCCGTACGTAGGGTGACCAAACATGCCCTCTTTTTGAGACACTTTTAAAAAATGTGTCCGGGCGGAATTTCAAAATCGTCCGGGATTTTATTGAAGCCTCATACATGTTCACATTGAATTTGCGTTGCGTTTCTCTGGGTCGTTCACAAACAAGTTAGGCTACGCCCTCCCCTACTCAGTTCTGTTTGCTTTGCATTTGTGGAAGTGAGTAGGGGGAGTGGTTAAGTAGAGCATTGGCCTACTGAATGCCACAGATATATTTAAGCATTTGACTGAATGCCACATAAATATTATGTTTTTGAACGTTTGCAAAGTTTACAAGTTCAAAGAAAAGTATATGCCTCTACTGGTGTTGCTTAAGCCAATAGCCATTTGAGGCAGTGTTGTTTCTGAATATAAGTGTTAAGGGCCAATCATGCTTATTATCATACATAAGTCACTATGTCTGTGGACACATTTGTACGCAGTCACATGTTAATATACCCCCCCCCCCCCATCCAAAATCTCACTCTGAACTCTGTTCAAAACTTGAGAGCCCTCTTTGTTGTGCTGAAATATGTTCTCTGTCATTCTTTTGTTTCCTGTATTGGAATAATATTTGAATTCAAGTGAATGTTGTAACGGTCTTTCAGTTGTTTATGTAGTTTGCACATACATGAATGCTATCTTAATATTAGTGTAACTTTCTTTAATTTGTGAACATGGAAATTGTACTTCGGAAATTGTACTTCATTTCACTGTGCTATATCGACAGAAGAATGCCGCAATAAAAAGTTGCACCCGTCAGAGACTCTCCGGTTATTTTGATGTCAAGGGCTGCTAGTACACACTGTATTATTATTATCTGGCCTCCTTGAAGGAAAGGTCAAAAAAAGCTTAAAATTCTGAGGGACATTTACACGTGTCTCTCGTTCACACCATTTGTTTTACAAAAGGTGAACCCTGGTTACCTCGTTGACTGAACGTTTGGATAAGTGGCCCCTGAGAGGGATGTCTGTATGAAGGTATTATTGTAGAAAAAGTCTTTAGCACCTGTAACTGCAGATTCATCCAAGCAAACTCTTACTTTCTGGAGTCTTGAAAGTAGACAAGAGGGCATCCTACACGACGGAGTTGGGTATCTTACATTATGTCAAATTAAATTACTTAGTTCAACAGAATTCCCCCCAAATTATTGCATTAACATGCCGTAAGTGTCCTTCAATGTATTGTGGCGACCGCAGGTGTGGGCGCTCGTTCAGTTGCGCAAGGGATTCTGGGGGGTTCATTTATCCTGGGGGGTTTGGACCCTTTCGGGGACAGTGTGGTTGTTGGGTTGAGTGGGGTTAATGGGTTGGGGGTAGTTAATTAGTTGTGTGTTGTTGAGTGTTGACATGAAGTGTGCATCGTTGCCGCCACCGTCACCGAGAGTGACGTGTTCGTTTACCGGCTGCGCTGGTTTCCATGTATGTGGTTGGTCGTTAATAAAGGCAGTCCGTAGTCGTGCGGTGTATGGGGCACGGAACTGCATAATTGGTTCAACCTGGGCTCCCGTCTCGTCCTTCCTGTGCTGCTCGCCACAGTATTGTAATGGCCTGCTTGGATGGTCAAAGTGTAGTTTGAAAAATGCATCCCCTGCCAGCGACTATCATTGGTTACTGCAGCAATTTTGTCCCGCCCACGGACGCGCTGCCTCATACGGATACAAATCACTTTTGCTACACATGTACCACCTAGATGCGTTGCAAAACTACCTGCAAAAACCCCCACAGCTGAGACTTGCAGGAGCAGATTCGAGCAGTTGTAACGATGGACTTGTGCTCCTCATTAAAATGCTGAATCAACATAGCGTTCTATATCATGTTATTTGTGAGGAAATTGTTCACAGATGTGCAACTTCTGATGTATTAGTTCAAAATCTGGGTTTACAAATGCACACATTTTGGGCATGTTCTCAGATTATGAAACACGGGTGTGCGAATGCGTTTTGCACCAACTGCGCTGCAAAGATTGTAGCAAACCCTCCTGCAGTCTCTCTGTCTCATGGTCCTTACTTAGAAGTTAAAGTGAAATACTCAGAACTCCAGTTAGAGTCAGACACTGTCAGCTTTATGAATAAATACCACAGGCACATATAGTGGTATTGTTGTGATTTTTTTCCAATGCATGTTTTATTGTTTAAACATTTGTTAAAAAAGGCTCATCCCTTAAACACGTGGTAAATCATGTCGGTTTAAGATCAGTATCATGAAAAGGTGATGAGTGGATTTTAATCAAAGACCTAGGATATAACTAAACATTACTTAAACTAATGTTTAAGATGTAACTTCCTTCCACTGTAATGATTTTTACTGTAATGTTGATGTGTCTTTTCAATGTAATATTCTTTGAATACAGCAGGACGGGAAGGTAAGTGTATGTTAGATGGGGAATGGGAGTGCGAGACACAAGAGGTGTGTCCAGTTTCAAGGCCCGTAGTATAGAGCGTTGTGATTGGCCAAGTGCATGTTGGGGGAAGCCACACAATGGGGGAATTAGGTCGATACCTGATAGCGGTTCTGTAGTTCTTTGCAAACCTACTCAGGTTTTGTTGTTGAGTATTAGATTTTGGGGGTTTATCCACAGCAGAGTAAAATACGTTAATCAACATGGAAGAACAGCTTTCGCCCATAATGAACGCATTGGCGAAAGCTGCTGTATGTGAAATTAGCCGACTGTTCTCGGAAGGATCGGCTACCCTTCGCTTACAAATAACTCGGAGCCTGAAAGAAAATGAAGCGCTGAGGACGAGGATGAAGGTGATGAGGATGGAGCTGCTTTTTTTGCGGCTTCAAACAAGAACAAATGCATCGCGTGATGCATTGCGTGCGGCAAATCGTTTGGCCCTGGCTCGAGCCAACATCCGCCGACCAGGGACTAAACCACTGGGGAATGGTGAGTTGAGTTCCGGCTGTAATAGGTGGAACACAGGAGGGTCCAAGTGTTCAGGGGGCAATATTAGTTGTTATGTTAAGTTTTACCATGTTGTAATTTTTAATCATGATTCAAAATTAACAATCAATAATTATTTATATCGCAGAAGCAGTCTACCTCACAATACATGCCTAATATCATTTGACGATATGCCCATTTCCTGCACTTTGAATGGTCTTTGATGTAACGTATTCTTCATAATTTTCATCAGGCCTAAAGCACGGTTGGAAATTCCCCTCGTCTTCCATCACCCATAGATTCTAGGCAGCATAGATTCTAGGCTGACTGCTATATTCTACCTGCGCTAAAAAGCCTGGTGTTCTTTTGAAAAGCATCATGGCCAGAACCCTGATAAAACACGAGTCAAACTTGGGACTTGAATTTCAAAGATGAGAACAGTCAAGAGCCCAGAAGGGTTTCAAGACACATGTCACATGAGCTTATCATGTGACATTATCTCGCATGTCATGTTGTGCTCAGACCATTTTGCACTGGTGTTCGTTCAGTGTCCTCAACCTGGTCACCCCTTTGAGCTTTGAGTCTAGGGAGGAGGGGGCTGGAGGAGACATCCCTCTCCAAAGCTCTGAATTTGTGTCTGCAGTACACATTTTAAACCCTCTGTGTCAATGTGACATACATTTAAATAGTTCCTTTGACGCGTACAAATACACACTGTATCCTTTTGTGCATATAATGAATTAATACAATTACTTTCTCTCTCTTGGTTTTCCTCTCTGCATAAGACAGCGATGACATTTGAAAGCGCATCATGACCAGAGCCCTGCTAAAACCCAAGGACTACCAGGGCTCCAGACTAACTGTTTTTCACAATGACCACTGTTTAGGGGCAAAACCAGAAAGTTTAGGGGCACACAGCGTAAATCAACATGCCAATGTGATTTTTTTTTTTTTTCCACAAAACACCACATAGTATAATTCCCCGGCGTTCAATCTAACGTGTCTTAATATTCCTTTCTTGCTCTGTGTTTTCCTCTTTGCAGAAGACTGCGTTGACTTTGTAGACCGCAGCACACACCACGGCGCAACCTCAGAGAGTCTGCATGTGGACGCCCCTGGCTCCTCCCACATGTTCAGTCACAGCGAGGAGATGAGGATCCTGAGCGTGGCCAAGAGCCTGGAGCGCGGCGAGCGGCTGGTCCACCGCGAGGATCTTACTGTGCAGGTTGGAAATCATCTCAATCACCATCCAAAAGAGAGGCTTCCTCTGTTACAACTCCAGCACACAGCCATAGAAAGCATAAACCTTTATGATTCAATGTGTCGTCAGTGGAGATTGAAAACTATTCTGTGCAAATGAAAGAATGTCTTGTGTTTGTTTCCTTCTTTATGTGGAAAGCAGCAGACCCCAGACGCCATTTTAATCAACGTTGAAGAGGATATTGGTGGAGGCATGCCCGCTGTAGGTTAGTCATAGATATTGCATCTATGCAAGCAACCAAACGACCTTGATCAACTGAGAATGTACTAGATTCTACCTGTGCTAAAAAACCTGGTCCTCTTTTGAAAGCGCATCATGACCAGAGCCCTGCTAAAACCTAAGGACTACCAGGGCTCCAGACTAACTTTTTTACAAAATGAGCACTGTTTAGGGGCACAACCAGAAAGTTTAGGGGCACACAGCGTAAATCAACATGCCAATGTAATTTTTTTTTTTCTTTTTTTTTTTTTCACTAAACACCACATAGTATAATTCCCCGGCGTTCAATCTAACGTGTCTTAATATTCCTTCGGGTGCGGGTCGGGCGTCGATATCGATTCATAGCGGGTCGGGCGGGTGTGGAATGTAATCCGCGCTACTGTGGGAACACGGGTCTGATGCGGTTTTAAGTTTTGCGGGTACAGGGGGGTGCGGGTTTGCAAAATAAGATCGTGCAGGACTCTGGCACTGGCACACTAGCCGCAGGTCAGAAGAACGAGCCAACAGTTTGTGAATTGTTCAAACACACGTAGCAGGTTAGGAAATCTTTCTTGTTCTCACAGAGTCGTTGACGCACACTCGATATTTAATCCCTAGGACCCTCCCCCTCCACGCATTATCCAATAACAGTGTTCATTCCCTATCCTTCTCACACTCATCGGTCTGCTACAGATTCTGGATTCGTTGACGCACCCCTTACCTGTTTAACGTGTAATATTAAATAAATTAAAAAGGGCAAATTTACTGGTCGCACATGTGTGACTAGATCTAAAATTCAGTCGCACACTCTCAAATTCTGGTCACAAAATGTGACCATTTGGTCGCAGTCTGGAGCCCTGACTACTTATACAGTTTATACTAGATTGATTTACATCTTCTTCATGGCAGACAGATGTCAGGAATTCTGATATCAGCTCTGAATCCCAATATAACTACAGTATTGGTAAAACAGGTGATCGGAAACAACTGTTTACAAAGTACATACTGGTTCCCTTTGTGCAAATAATGAATTAATACTTGAATGAATTACTTTCTTGCTCTTTGTTTTCCTCTTTGCAGAAGACTGCGTTGACTTTGTAGACCGCAGCACACACCACGGCGCAACCTCAGAGAGTCTGCATGTGGACGCCCCTGGCTCCTCCCACATGTTCAGTCACAGCGAGGAGATGAGGATCCTGAGCGTGGCCAAGAGCCTGGAGCGCGGCGAGCGGCTGGTCCACCGCGAGGAGCTGACTGTGCAGGTTGGAAATCATCTCAATCACCATCCAAAAGAGAGGCTTCCTCTGTTACAACTCCAGCACACAGCCATAGAAAGCATAAACCTTTATGATTCAATGTGTCGTCAGTGGAGATTGAAAACTATTCTGTGCAAATGAAAGAATGTCTTGTGTGTGTTTCCTTCTTTATGTGGAAAGCAGCAGACCCCAGACGCCATTTTAATCAAGGTTGAAGAGGATATTGGTGGAGGCATGCCCGCTGTAGGTTAGTCATACATATTGCATCTATGCAAACAACCAAACGACCTTGATCAACCGAGAATGTACTAGATTCTACCTGCGCTAAAAAACCTGGTCCTCTTTTGAAAGCGCATCATGACCAGAGCCCTGCTAAAACCCAAGGACTACCAGGGCGCCAGACTAACTTTTTTACACAATGAGCACTGTTTAGGGGCAAAACCAGAAAGTTTAGGGGCACACAGCGTAAATCAACATGCCAATGTGATTTTTTCTTTTTTCACTAAACACCACATAGTATAATTCCCCGGCGTTCAATCTAACGTGTCTTAATATTCCTTCGGGTGCGGGTCGGGCGTCGATATCAATTCATAGCGGGTCGGGCGGGTGTGGAATGTAATCCGCGCTACTGTGGGAACACGGGTCTGATGCGGTTTTAAGTTTTGCGGGTACAGGGGGGTGCGGGTTTGCAAAATAAGATCGTGCAGGACTCTGGCACTGGCACACTAGCCGCAGGTCAGAAGAACGAGCCAATAGTTTGTGAATTGTTCAAACACACGTAGCAGGTTAGGAAATCTTTCTTGTTCTCACAGAGTCGTTGACGCACACTCGATATTTAATCCCTAGGACCCTCCCCCTCCACGCATTATCCACTAACACTGTTCATTCCCTATCCTTCTCACACTCATCGGTCTGCTACAGATTTCGGATTCGTTGACGCACCCCTTACCTGTTTAACGTGTAATAATAAATAAATTGAAAAAAGGGCAAATTTACTGGTCGCACATGTGCGACTAGATCTAAAATTCAGTCGCACACTCTCAAATTCTGGTCACAAAATGTGACCATTTGGTCGCAGTCTGGAGCCCTGACTAATTATACAGTTTATACTAGATTGATTTACATCTTCTTCATGGCAGACAGGTGTCAGGAATGCTGATAATAGCTCTGAATCCCAATATAACTACAGTATTGGTAAAACAGGTGATCGGAAACAACTGTTTACAAAGTACATACTGTATCCCTTTGTGCAAATAATGAATTAATACTTGAATGAATTACTTTCTTGCTCTTTGTTTTCCTCTTTGCAGAAGACTGCGTTGACTTTGTAGACCGCAGCACACAGCACGGCACAACCTCAGAGAGTCTGCATGTGGACGCCCCTGGCTCCTCCCACATGTTCAGTCACGGCGAGGAGATGAGGATCCTGAGCGTGGCCAAGAGCCTGGAGCGCGGCGAGCGGCTGGTCCACCGCGAGGAGCTGACTGTGCAGGTTGGAAATCATCTCAATCACCATCCAAAAGAGAGGCTTCCTCTGTTACAACTCCAGCACACAACCATAGAAAGCATAAACCTTTATGATTCAATGTGTCGTCAGTGGAGATTGAAAACTATTCTGTGCAAATGAAAGAATGTCTTGTGTGTGTTTCCTTCTTTATGTGGAAAGCAGCAGACCCCAGACGCCATTTTAATCAAGGTTGAAGAAGATATTGGTGGAGGCATGCCCGCTGTAGGTTAGTCATACATATTGCATCTATGCAAGCAACCAAATGACCTTGATCAACTGAGAATGTATTAGATTCTACCTGCGCTAAAAAACCTGGTCCTCTTTTGAAAGCGCATCATGACCAGAGCCCTGCTAAAACCCAAGGACTACCAGGGCTCCAGACTAACTATTTTTCACAATGAGCACTGTTTAGGGGCAAAACCAGAAAGTTTAGGGGCACACAGCGTAAATCAACATGCCAATGTAATTTTTAGTTACATACTAGTTACATTTTAAAGTACATACTGTATCCCTTTGTGCAAATAATGAATTAATACTTGAATTAATTATTTTCTCTCTCTTTGTTTTCCTATTTGCAGAAGACTGCCTTGACTTTGGAGACCGCAGCACACAGCACGGCACAACCTCAGAGAGTCTGCATGTGGACACCCCTGGCTCCTCCCACATGTTCAGTCACAGCGAGGAGATGAGGATCCTGAGCGTGGCCAAGAGCCTGGAGCGCGGCGAGCGGCTGGTCCACCGCGAGGAGCTGACTGTGCAGGTTGGAAATCATCTCAATCACCATCCAAAAGAGAGGCTTCCTCTGTTACAACTCCAGCACACAGCCATAGAAAGCATAAACCTTTATGATTCAATGTGTCGTCAGTGGAGATTGAAAACTATTCTGTGCAAATGAAAGTGTCTTGTGTGTGTTTCCTTCTTTATGTGGAAAGCAGCAGACCCCAGACGCCATTTTAATCAAGGTTGAAGAAGATATTGGTGGAGGCATGCCCGCTGTAGGTTAGTAATACATATTGCATCTATGCAAGCAACCAAATGACCTTGATCAACTGAGAATGTATTAGATTCTACCTGCGCTAAAAAACCTGGTCCTCTTTTGAAAGCGCATCATGACCAGAGCCCTGCTAAAACCCAAGGACTACCAGGGCTCCAGACTAACTATTTTTCACAATGAGCACTGTTTAGGGGCAAAACCAGAAAGTTTAGGGTCACACAGCGTAAATCAACATGCCAATGTAATTTTTAGTTACATACTAGTTACATTTTAAAGTACATACTGTATCCCTTTGTGCAAATAATGAATTAATACTTGAATTAATTATTTTCTCTCTCTTTGTTTTCCTATTTGCAGAAGACTGCCTTGACTTTGGAGACCGCAGCACACAGCACGGCACAACCTCAGAGAGTCTGCATGTGGACGCCCCTGGCTCCTCCCACATGTTCAGTGAGGAGCCAAGGATCCTGAGCGTGGCCAAGAGCCTGGAGCGCGGCGAATGGCGCGTCCACCTTGAGGAGCTGCGTGGGCATCGGGGCGGCCGCAAAGGCCGGGCCCGTGTCTTGTTTGGCAAGGGTGTTCCTGACAATACGAAGATGACCATCCCCGTGCCCAGCCACACCGGAGAGAGACCGTACGGGTGTGACCAATGCATGAAGCGCTTCACATGGATTTGCAACCTGAAGCGCCACATGAGGACTCACTCCGGGGAGAAGCCCTATAGGTGCAACCAATGCATGAAGAGCTTCAGTAGAAACTCCCACTTGAAGGTCCACATGAGGACTCACTCCGGGGAGAAGCCCTATAGGTGCAACCAATGCATGAAGAGCTTCAGTAGAAACTCCCACTTGAAGGTCCACATGAGGACTCACTCCGGGGAGAAGCCCTATAGGTGCAACAAATGCATGAAGAGCTTCAGTAGAAACTCCCACTTGAAGGTCCACATGAGGACTCACTCCGGGGAGAAGCCCTACAGGTGTAAACAATGAGCTAAGGTCTTCAATTCAAACTCTCACCTGAAGTACCACATAAGGACTCACACCGGGGAGAAGCCCCACAGGTGTGACCAATGCATGAAGAGCTACTGTACAAGCTTTAGCCTGAAGATCCACATGAGGACTCACTCCGGGGAGAGGCCCTTCAGGTGTGGTCAATGCATGCAGAGCTTCATTAGAAAATCCAACATGAAGACCCACATGAGGACTCACTCCGGGGACCCACTCCAGGGAGAAGGCCTACAGGTGTAAACAATGCATGAAGCTCTTCAGTACAAGCACTCACCTGAAGGAATACATGAGTTGTACTCACTTAGGGGAGAAGCACTGCAGGTGTGACCAATGCATTAAGAGTTTCAGTACAAGCTCCAGTCAGAAGAGCCACATGAGGACTCACTCTGTGGAGAAGCCCTACATTATGCTTTCTCAACGGGGGCATTTGCACAATCTAGGGGGTCGCTGTGAACGTGAGTTTTTTTTAAAAATATTTTGTTCTTTTCGATTTTAAACTTTCATGGTTTGCTAATCTTTTTGTGCAAAAATAAGCTACCTGAATAAATAGCCTATTTTCATTTTTGGGTTTCTAACCCCTCTACCCTTAGCTAGTTTTTACTGTCTATGCTCAGTGAAACAGTGGTCACACAGCGCGGTTGGGTCCTGCACACGCCCAGACTCTCAGCTATCATCATGATCTCTATAGTACACTGATAAACACAACCCAAGTTCGCGGGTTAACCGTTCAATAACCAACACAACACAACAAAATCAAACATGGCGGATAGAAAGGAAAAAAACAAACAAATTTTGTTTCAAAGCCCGTTTTCCTCTTGCCTCTTGCTGTTGTTCAGTTCCAGCTGCTCTGATTGTAGTCGCCACGAAAAGACTGTTGCATTTCTAATACTAAATATATTGGCCTAATGGCCTCACGCGCAATCTTCTGTTTCAGCATTGGTTTGATAGTTAACTGTTAATCACTTGATTATTCAGGTGATGTACATATGTTGTTCACATGATGTGCGTGAACTTCTTGTTACCTACATTTAATGTTCCTTTTGATAATAAAAAACAACTATATTACAACCAATGCTGATGTGGTCGTGTCTTTTTTCCTATCCAACCAGCCAGAAGATCAGGGTAAGGTCAGGGGGGCATTGCCCTACAGGTTTAACCAATGCATGAAGCTCTTCAGTACAAGCTCCAGTCTGAAGCTCCACATGAGGTGGACTCACTCCGGAAAGAAGCCCTACAGGTGTGACCAATGCATGAAGAGCTTCAGTACAAGCTCTTGCGGATCCACATGAGGACTCACTCTGGGGAGAAGCCCTGCGTGTGTCTTCAGTGCAATGCCAGCTTCAGCGACCCTAGCCATTTGGTTAGGCACAAGCATACGGTAAATAGGGTGCTTTGACCAAGGCTATGGGATGCTTTGATTGACACCTAGTTTTTTTTTCGTAGTGATTAAAGTTGATAATGAGTTGTTTCGCCTTCCAACTTTTGATTTGCTTTCAGCTTTTATTGTTGTAAACAATTTATATCTGTGTGATGAAGAATAACTTGATCATGGGAAGATACAGGCAGCAAAGATACCAAGCATACATTCAGTGAGACAATGGGTGACCATGATTCTTATAGGAAACATTGACATTGTGGGTTAATACAAAGGAATCAAAGGTGAGGGAGACAGACCATCGTGGAGAATTTATTAGTTTTACACTTGCAAATATGCCCGTCTTATACACGCCTTTTTCCCGGCATGGTCCGTGCATTTATACAGACAGAGGTAATAAACCTGCTTGATTTCGCGGCCCAATTTACCCTTTCGAACCCTACACATAATGGGGGTTTCATTTTCATGTCAATGCAATTAGACGGCATTGCGGTACCAGGGGCGGGACTTGGGTAGAGGTGTTGCTGCGATGTCTCTTCAACAGAGACAACGCAGCAACATCAACATGAGTAGTTCGGTGAGACGGTGAAACAGCGAACTGGCTACTTGACGAAAGCGGAATATACCCCCCCCCCCTTTTACAAAGGCAAGACAGTGATATTGCAGGGTGTGCCAAGCCGGTTTGGCAGTTTTAAAAATGCCTCTAGGATGGACCAGAGGAGGGACTAAGTTAAATTGTAATAAACTATGGTTGAAGGGGACTTAACTGCAATACAGTTTAAGGAATCTACACAACAAAGTAGTCAGTCGATTGGTTTCAGTACTAGACTTCGTGGTTACAGTGGCAATGCAAATGCAAACTATCTTAACACCTTCAATTAGAGAGGACGGGAGGTATCCCTAGGTCCAAGGAGAATGAATAGAAATTCCTTTCAATTGGCTACATACAATATACAAGTGTATATTATAGTAAGGTGAGTGCTGCATGCAGCGCTCAACTATTATTTTTATTAGTTTTATTCTCACTTTATTATTCCCTACAAACTTTGGGACCCTACTGCTTTTTTTTCACCTAGAGACTCAATTCCAATTTTATAATGTATTAGCTTGGAATCGCACGCTTCTATTCAGATTCACCTTCTCTGACACTTCAACTACTGCACACTTTGTAACTTGGTCAATTTGAACCGTTAACCTTCAAACATTTAACAAATCAACGCACTTGTATCTTTAATAATATATAAACAGATTTTCTGTATAATTTATATTTTTTTCAGATCACACTTTAACAGTTGGACTTCATACCGGCCCCAGCTTGAGGACGCTCCATTCTTGCCCAAGGTTGCTATCAAAGGAGCTAACTATTGCGTCACAGAGCCTTAACCATAGGCGTCAATTCCGTTGGGGACGAGTACCTACCAGTTTACGTCAAGATTAATTTTATACCCACCACTTGAAAAAAAATAAACTTGAGTTGATTTATTAAGGATTATTACACGGCTCTTCTCAATGCTGCAGACTGCTCCTCCAACTGCATGGGCCTTCCCAACGTTCAGCTGTCAATTATTTTTGTATACTAAGCATATTGAACAGCTGTCAAGGAAAGTGGATTTTTTTACCTCTGATTCACGTCTTCCGCACCACTCCGCAAGTAGTCCGGTAACTTCTCAACCCCAGCGTATTCGGTTGCTAAGCATGTCAACGTCTATGGCGATCTTTTTCTCTGCTGATCACCACTACGAATGGTAACAAATAAATTGTAAAAAGACACACCGTGTGAAGTTATTTTGTATTTTGGCAAGTAGCTGTGTAATAAGTGGGACAATGTATAGAACGCCGTCATTATCGGGAAAATAAGCTCCGACATGACGAACAGGACACTGACGCGAAGCGGAGGGGTCTTACTTCGCACTGAAGGTGCTTATTTTCGATAATGACTTGCTTACTCTTAGGAAGAAGAAAGCTAAGTACACAATAGCATGTTTAGCCAGGACAAAAACTAATGATCTGATGATTTCAGTCAGGTGTGTTAGTAGAGAGTGTGTTCTCCTGTAAGTGAGTGATGGCCCTACGCCATAAAATACCACATATTCCAGGAGTACAGAGAGGACTCAGAGGAGCTTTCAGGCTTTGATCAATTTGTATTCCCCGTCCACCATATTTGGAGTTCTTTTACTCCACCTCATATTTTAGTTCCCCGACCGCCATATTTAGAGTTTTTAGTAGTCTCTGTGGTTAAAGTCCCACCTAACGACTACCCCTGTTGGCTGAGGATATAAACTATCACCAGTTCTATCTCAGCGACTCCCTCTGATGGCAAGAAGAGGAACTGCTATCAGTTCTACCTCAGCGACTCCCGCTGTTGGCCAAGAAGAGGAACTATCACCAGTTCTACCTAAACGACGAATGTGCCGTTGCTATGCTGGAATCACCTGCGCATGCAGTGTTGCTATGTCACTGACGGAAGTGACATCAATTTGTGTGTGCACGTGCCCCTCGTCCACAGTGTTTTAGCCTACTCAATATGCGCAAAAAATGTTGAAAACATCCCCCCTCAACTCGAGTACTGATTATAACCCAAATGTATGGGCATAATTGTTTTAAGTTCGGATGACTCTATATTCCACCCAGTTTAGACAGTTATGATTTACGTTGCTCAGAATTGCCACCGAAAACTTGATGTCTGAAGTAGGATCGCGGCTCTCCTCTTGGACCTCTGAGCAAAACGTCAACTGAGTGATCATTCCTGCGGGTTACGGGGAGGTGATGTGGGGCTCGTGGGGGACTCCAGGAGAGTGGACAATCACGGGTTCATACGGTGAGAATTCAAGTCAGTCATGATTAGAAAATGGAAATAATGTATCGATTTGGTTGACCAACGATGTTGACAAGCCAATGACATGACACAACTCTATAAGTGCTACGAGACGGGAAATGACGTCACAAGTGCAACTCGGAAGGCTGGTGTCCGAGGCTTCTGTAACACACCCTAAACCAAACAGGTCTGACCGGTCCCAGAATTCCTTGCAGCCATCCGGAACACGGCAACCACGGCTGTGGTCGTCACAATACTTTATTTGATATTTGCACATGTGCACTTCAATTTACTTGTTAAATACTTGATATGTGTAATTAGGGTGAGATTTGTTGGGGGGGATGGGAGGGATCATCCCCCCCTCTGTTATTTATTTTTTTGGGGGGGAAATTTAATGTTTCATGTCTTTTTAGTTTGCAATAAAGATGAATGTTCAACTGTGTGAAATGTAGGCTAATCGGTGCCAACCATTTACTTAAAAAAAGAATTAGGCCTATTGATTGCCTATTTTTTCATGATTAAAAAAACAAACAAAAAATCATCCCCCCCTCTGGTAAGTAAGTGGGTCATGACCTTTCTATAGTTACATTTGATATGTTGTCATGTCTATGGATGTGTGGAGTTATATGTTGTCTTCTACACCTCTGTGCTGCCCTGCTCACCTGTTGCTATGGCAGATTTGGCTAGATGCCCATAGACCCTTTTCACAGAAGCATTGATGTATGACTAATGACGTTTTTTTTCCCCCCATAACACTTATTATGGTTCTGATACTTGTATGTACAAGGAAACAGGTAGTATACTTATCATTAGCGGTACTGTGCTCTGGTACAAAAAGGGGCGGACCCATAATTAGTCCTATGATGAAAACCTGTGAAGGGTCTTCTTATCGACCGATAAGGGGAGGAATCGTGTCACCGCAGAGGTTATTTCTATGGATGGCGGGTAGCATTACAATATGGGAGATGTTCTCGGACTCAGTCAGAAGCAGTACTGTTGTTGAGCATCAGTTCATTCCACTATCCATAAAGCAACGATATGTCATGTGACTATAATGCATAAATATGTAAATAGATATAGACAAATTAAATTTATCAACTTTTCTATTTTTGCTCTATACAGGCTGCACTAACTCTTAATGACCGTCTGGACAAGTTTAAAGTCCGTGACAAAGTTGCTTGTGTTTGGTAACCTGGCACTACACAGCACAGACTGCTACCACAGCGGTGTGATGCTGTTCCTGCTCCAGTCTGATCACGTGACTCAGGAGATGATGTCATGGTCATACCCATTCAGTTTGTGCCAGAAGCCATTCAGCAGCTCCCTGATTATGTGCCAGCCCATGAAACAAGAGATTGTACTGCGTGCCCTGCATCAAGAAAATCGACTTTAGGCAATTGTCCGTACACCTTACTCCATGTGTAATAATCATATCTTCAAATTAAGGTTGTGGCATGATGTTAAAAGATGTATAATTTTAAATGTAAAAAGTAAACATGAATGAACTTAATAAATAACTATCATCTACATTAGTGAAGACAGGGTGTACCTGTCTATATATTTAAATATGTTTGAAGTTAAGTGTATTATGAGTTGCTATAGTAAGATGTATACTTTGTATTTGTGTATATATGTGAAGCCAGCTTATTTAATGAAAGTAATTGAATAATGATACATCTGTTTACCACTGAAAAAGAAAACACAGCAATCATTTCCCCTTAATAAATGTACTTTATTTGTTTACCACATTTTCCTGTTTACAATTAATCTATTTTCTTTTAGGCTTTTTTTTTTAAGAGATACATAAGAATATTGCACTTAAACCAGGAAATGAAAGGAAAGCTATGTTACAGGAAGAGATGGAAAGGGACCACAATGCATATGTGTAAAGCCACAGCACAGCCAGGCCACAGAAGCCCTTCTCAGTACCACATAGTTAGCTTCTTAAATATACATCTTTTTTTTTTAATAACATTTTTCTATGTAAGTTGGTTTTCTTTTAAGCTATTACAAGAACCCAAAATCACACATGCACATACAAGCAGGTCTTACGGTTAACCAACAGGCCTAGCGTTAACAGCGGGATCCCGATGTGGGGTTGAGTTGGATACGTTTGATATGACAGAAGAAAAAATGCTTACTCTTGAGCTTGTTTTTTTTTTCCTTTCTTTTTTTGAACCCGAAACTAAAACAGATGAATCAGTGTGTGGTTATAGATATGGTGCAGGTTAATATGTATTGACGGAGGGAACCGAGTCTCTCCACCTGGCAGTCTGTATGTTTGTGCAGTTATGCTACGCTATAATATAATTGATTATGTCACCTTTAGCTTAGGATAAGTGTGTAATTGAGATGAATGTGCACAATCTATATCTCTCTCTAAATGCAGCAGCCATATTTCGTTGCCACCCACACAATAAGGTAACTATCATCCGATAGATGCTGTTTGTTATGTAATTTGTAGAGTTGAAAGACCAATGAATCAAAAGCACTCATAGTGTGAGGAGCCATCACACTAATGACATAAGAATGCCCAATGTGGATTTTCTACAGTGAGCATAGTGTTCCTAAACTCCAGTGTTTCTTTGCAGGTGATAATTGGACTTGTGCTCGGGGTTGCACCATGTGATGCACAGTAACCAAGGCAACCAAGGGATCAGAGTCCTCCAGTAGGAGGATGTAAAGGTAATCTGCTTCTACACATTCAACTGAGGCCACTGAACCTCCTCATCTTGTTTTTGCATGGTATGACCAAAAGAACCTCAGTTTAAAATCAGTCTGAACATGGTGTTTTACAGTATATTGTTTGATACAACTGAGTGTCCTTTTGCTTTGAATGTGGAAGAGATGACATGCTCTGGGGTAGAGTTTTGGATTGCAAATACGGGTTGTAGGAATTGCACTGAATTATTGTAATATTTCCAGGCGAGGCTTGTGGTTTAAGTTTTTAAGGTTTGTTTGCTATTAAGTTGCCATTGAAGCTTGATAAAAATCAATTTTCTTTCCCCAAAAACTTTAAAATAGAATCAATATCAAATCAGGAGACATCACACATAATACAGTGTTAAAATTGTAACCTGTTAATAAAAACATACCAAGTGATAACTATGTTTTCCAAAGATAACCATCTTAAAAAGGCCTGTTTGGAGTTCCAGTACATTAAAGACAAATGCATACAGATAAGAGAATGAAAAATTATCAATTTGATTACGTTTTCCGTTATTCAATTGTAGGATAGAGCAACAGCACAACTGATCATATGTGAACAATGATACTTTCAGCCTCAGATTTGCCTTAGTTTTGCACATTGGTCTGTGTTTTAAATAATTTTATATTTGTGCTTCTTTGCAAATTGTCGCAATAGGAATGAAATACCCTTTGATTAGAATTTTTGATTTTCTGCCAAAAGGTGCAATCAAAGTATAATTTGAATGTGCAAAACAAAGCAGTTGAGACTTTTTGTGTAGCAGTTTTTCTACAGACTCTGACACAAGAGACCAGCTCACCAAGCCTCTAACACAGGCCAATCAATGAACTGTGGTGACGGCTTTCAAAAATCGGACATTCCATTGCCAATTGTGTTTCTCTTACCCCATAGACCAGGGCAGAAAGGCACATGTGGGTGACTTTCTAATCTAATCCAACCATTGCCCAATCCAAAACTCTGTCTTTCATTCCTCAAACAGCACACAACTATACCAGGCACAACTATCCGCCAACTGCCGTCAGAGCCACATGTTCCTATTGCTTCACATGAAATACAATCTTCCCCAGTCCTTTACAGAACTTTCACATTAAGGTCACCCACTCTCACCATAGCAGAGTTCATGGAGAACACATTTGAAATGTTCAATAAATAGAGACGTTAATATGTGGTGTTTTAAATATTTTACAGTGTAACAATGCCCACCCTGTTACCTACATCTTTTCATGTTGTTACTCAATATCCTGCCCTTCACTACAAAAACATCCACTGCAAGGATATGTTAACCCTAATGTCAATCGAAAAAAACAAAGCCAAGACAACATAAACAACATTAACAAAGCCAAGACTACTAAATAGTTATTTGTACCGGTAAGAAAACGAACTATGGACCCATCTAGTTCATGAAAGAACCTACTGCAATTATCTATGAAAGACGTATCAAAAAGACAGCTGGAGTCTACTTGGATCAATATCTGTTACTATGACAACAGTAGGCACAAAGCAGTACAGTTGGACTAGTATAATTTTAGATGACATACAGACACATCTGTAAATGGTACCAAAAACCGATAAAAATCAGAAACTTATAATAGCTGATGGCATAAATATAATTTGATTTATATATTTTGTTGCTAATCGTTCTACAAATTAACTTAGTAAAATAAAGTGTGCTTTGATTCATTTCTGAGAAAGACAAAGAAACAGAACAGAAACATTATATGATATAAGGCAAAATATTTTTTTTGTTCCATGTTCCATCCTTGGGTCAAATTAGCACGATTGTTTAGCGATTTCTTCCATGGGAACTGCTACCACACAACAAAGATGAAAAAGACGAATATATGCAATGATGTGGTCGACAGCGTTGTCTTAGGAGCACCCCAGCGATACCAATATAAACAAGAACCAAAATTTAGTAAGAGCTGGACAGACCGGTTGTCCGACCATTCCAAAGCAGAGACAGGTTATGTATAACGGGGTATAACAGGGACATACAAAGAGAGAGAGAGAGAGAGAGAGAGAGAGAGAGAGAGAGAGATCGAGAGAGACAGTGAGACAGAGAGACAGAGAGAGACAGAGAGAGACAGAGAGACAGAGAGAGAGAGACAGAGAGACAGAGAGAGAGAGAGAGAGAGAGAGAGAGAGAGAGAGATGGATGGTCTTAAAACTCAATCTTGCATGCCGGGAAGGACTCGTCCTGCATGACCACAGTGCTGCTGGAGGCCAGCACCATGATGTTGAGCTCCTGCTGCCTCTCGTGGGTCTGCTGGTACCACTCCCGGGTCACCTCCGTGTCGTGGGTTGGGATCAGTGTCACCTGAGGGAGAGGAGGTAGAGGATGGAGGGGGTCGTGCTCAGGGATCTTGTCTCGGGGACTGTCAGCAACAAGATATGTTTTGACGTAAAAATTAAAAAAAGATTCTCGGATCCCATTATAATCCCCTGGATTTAAAATATTTTACTACTTCTACTACTACTACTACTACTACTACTACTTCTTCTACATAAGATGCTCGTGCAAAATTACCTGCAGGTTTGATCCCCACTGGGCCTTCCCATCGAGCAGCGCATCCAAGACATCTCGGCTAGGCTCTGCACTGCCTGAATCGTTGCCACTGACAACGTAGTATGAGGATCGAACACGCTTGAAGAACTCTTGGTCGATGTTCTTGGCACTGCAGTGGTTGGGAATGTAGGCCAAGTCCACATAAACGGGCATACCAGTGGTGGGGGTGGCTGAGCCTGACTTCAGAGAGCCTGCACCGGAAGAAGCAAACAGAGCAGTTGATGGATGTTGGTGACATTCTCATTGATTCTTTTCATAAGAAAAACAGGTGCAGCTCATACAGTTAAATCAATTCTATTTGTTTTTAGTTATGCAAGTCCAGAAATATTTTGTACAAACTAGCAAAGTAACGCTTAAATTAAACAGATCCCTGCATAATGTTACACGGTTTAAATTAGTTAAACAAATTCTGCTCACCAGAGCTGCTCTTGACACCGTTGGTGGTTGCCTTTCCAGGGTTGTAGCTTGACCTGGAGAGGTCGTCATCCTTGGATCCCTGTCCGTCTGACAAACGAGACATCCTGGAGCTCTTGTCTGCCTCTTTCTTCTTTAGGGACAAAGTGCGAGGGGACGAGGTCTGCTTAAGGGGCATGGGGGACTTCTTACGTCTGGCAGGGGAAGCTGACTTGGTCTTGCCAGAGGTCTTCTTAAGGCCTTTGGGTTTGGCCTCTTTCTTTGTGAGGCCCTCGGGGGCCAGAGCATCTGGATCCACCATGCAGACATCAGGGTGAGGGGGACGTGGGTGAGGGTCCATGAAGGGGGTAGGAGGAGGGTCACGGCTGCCGGCGGTGGGAGAGCGCTGGCTGCCTCCTGCCATAGCTGTGGCCTTATCCCTAGGCAGGTACACAGCATCGTCATCTGAGTCCATGTTGCAGTCTCCAGGGAGTGAAGGGCATTCTTCAGCGCCGCCAGGGACATCTGAGTCAGACTGAGAGGCCAAAGACTCGCTGACAGAAGTCGGAGGGGTGTCCTCGGTAGCCAGGGCCAGCCCCATGGACATGGTACCAGGCTGGTACATAGCGCCAGTTTCCTGGCTCTGTGACGGATGATGCAATGACTGTCGGTTGGCCCTTCTCTTGACTGACAGATCATGCTCAATGCCCTCCTGGGATTGGTCGCTTCTGCATCCCTGTTCGTCATCCTCCTCCTCGCTGGACATGTGCTTCATGCAGGGGTTGATGAAGGACGGCGAGAGGTCCCCTTTGCGCTGCCGCTGCTCCGAGGCGGAGTAGCCTGGGGAGCTGCGGCTGACGTAAGAGGAGGCCGCCCCCATCTGTGTCTCACCCTCGGCCTCGTCCTGGTCGCTGTCCTCATCGTCGTCTTCCATCCCGCCCTGGCTACACTCCTCAGTGTAGAACGGAGAGCGGAATGCCTGGTCGGTAGAGGAGAGGGAGAGAGGACGGGCGGGTCGTTCTGGTTCCGTCTCACGCTCCTCTTCAAATTCATCCTCATGGCGGTAATGTGGAGGCGAATCTCCGGGAACCATTCCGATCTGAGGCTTGGGCATCTCCCAATCATACGTACCCCTGTAGCTAGCGGAGCTGGGGGCCGTGGCCCTGGACGCCGCTGCTGCAGGGGTGACAGGAGAGCTCATGCTGACCTCTGTGGGTCCATTGGCTGTGTCAGGCTTGCTTATATCAAATGGTGAGGGTTTGTAGGAGCTTAGAACATCAGGGACCTTAGCACCTGAACTCATGGTGGGGAAAGGCTCACTCGTTTTATCAGAGAACGAGAGGGCACCGCTAAGGCCGTCAACGCACGGAGACTTCTGAGTGACCTCACGCACGTAGGCTTCCTCATCCTCTTCTTCCTCACTGCTATCTGTCTCCTCAAAGTAATGCTTGCTTGCTGTCTCCGGGCGAGGCGAGGAGGTGATGCCGAAAAGAGCAGC
The DNA here is from genome assembly GCF_949987615.1 of Pollachius pollachius. Lineage (NCBI taxonomy): Eukaryota > Metazoa > Chordata > Actinopteri > Gadiformes > Gadidae > Pollachius > Pollachius pollachius. Next base: position 8,827,959 of record NC_136938.1, on the reverse strand, counting down.
AGCCGCTGATTCTGTGTCTTTGGAGGGTGGTGGCGGCTGTCCGAATGCTCCTCCAGACGCCCCGAACCCACTAGCTGTCTCCAGCTTGGAGTCCTCAGACCAACCGGGTTTATAGAAGTATTCAGACTGAGGCGTCTTCTCTGTGAATCCATCCAAGCCTGTCTTACTCTCCACTTTGTGGTCGTCAGCAAAGGCAGTGGAAGAGATTGAGGGAAAGCTCTTGACCTCCTGGAATGGGAGTGGTGACAAGCGAGCTTGGCTAGAGGTGGGCTCTGTTGTGGAGGTTGTGGTGGATAGGGCATTCATCTGTTTCTCAGACACTTCTAGATACTCATCCTTTGTGGCTCCAGAGCTGGAGAAGGGTGAGTCAATGCTTGGGGAGGGTTCGTCTTTAAAGGAAGAGTATTCAAACAGAGGCTCCGCTGTGGCAGGGGTCTCCAGATCCTCTCCAAACTGCCGGCTGGTGGACAGAGAGCCAGAGGTGGAGGAGGAGTAGCTGTAGGCAGAAGAGGAAGAGTAGGCAGGAGCTGCTGTAGAGGTGTACTGAAAGCTTGTGTCCAGAGATGATTTTCCTACATGGTCCGGTGTCTTCTGTTTATCATAATCAGAATCTGATCTGTCGCTCTGGTAATAGCGATCCTCTGATTTTAGAGAGATGTCCATCTTTTCATTGTCTTTAATCTGACTGGATAGGCATGAGTCTTTATCTCCAATTCCATATGAATATTGAAACCCAGTGGAGGAGCCAGAGAACCCTGGGGCTCCTACGTCTGTGGGCTTGCTGCTGAAGGATTGGGAAACGGCTTTGGCCTTCTCTTCAGCCTTGAAGGGTGGACATGCACTGCTTTCGGTGGTGCTTGGTTTGCTCTGACTGTCATAACCATAGCCAGCCATGGAAACCATGAACTCAGTCCTTTTGGACTCAATCATTTGGCTGACTGGACTTTTGACGTCCTTCTCAGATTTTTCTTTGGCTCCTTTCTCATTATCTGAATCACTGGCAGCTTCCTCATCTTCCTCCTCCTCTTCTTCCTCATCATCATCCTCATCGTCATCATCAACAACTTCATCATCATCGTAATCCTCCTCATCTCTCGCTGTTGGTGAAGCAACCTTCTCGTAGTAGCTTGCGGTAGAGGATTTTTCTGACGCAAATGCTGTTTGGGAATATGCACCGGACTTCAGACTGTCACTGTGATCTTTGAAAGAGAAAGCCTCTTTTTCTGATGATAGGGAGGTGGAAGAGGCCTCAGGCCTATCAGCCACAGAAGGAAAACGGGTATCTCTGCCATACTCATATACATCTGTTTCTTTCTTACTTCTTTCAAAGTCTGTTACAGGGCTTTTGGCCTCAAGACCGTATGAGGAGGAGCGATTTGTTTCATAAGAGCTGATATATTCCTCTTCCTCTGGCTTTATGTGGGGGGCTGTTGGCAGGCAGGGGGAGCCGTCCGATTCTTTTGAATCCAAACTGCTTTTTACAGTGGCTCTCTCCATTGTCACAGAAGCCCCCTGTTTAGAGTCAAGCGTGCTTGGTTTGCAATCATAAATGTCACTATAGGAAAATGTCTTGCCATGCACATAGGGGGTATCTTGCCTCATGTCCCTTTCGGACCCCTTTTCTTTGCGCTCTCTCTCAGGGCAGTTATAGAGACTAAAATGAACACTTTTCTCCTGCTCTTGGATTTCAGTTTGGTCTGGTTTTTCTTTGCCGTCTTCTTTAGCAATATGTTGGATAGGATCAGCCGTTGAAGGCTTAGATCCTCCCCCACTTTGGAAACCATAATCTTCCTCATCATCCTCTTCCTCGTCTTCTTCATCTGAATACATCACATGGCGTTTGGACTGTTCTTCAATGCCTTGTCTTTTTTTAGTCTTTTCCGAGTCCTTGACCTGTGGGTAGTTCTTTGATTCTATGTCATACTCTTCTAAGGGTTCATTTTGCTCTTTTCCCTCTGTAGGAGGCTTTGAGTCAGACAGGTCGTCATCGTCTAGGAACCTCCCCTCCTTCTCCTCCATGAGCCTTGCATTCTCAACAGGCTGTAGGTCTTTCTTGACATAATAATCACCTTCGTCCTCCTCTTCATCCTCTTCATCCTCAGAGCCTTCTGATGTTGAGTGTTCATCGGACAGACCAACGGCACTGTTGGCTGAAATATTGACAGATTTATCAGTTTTCTGAATGTCTGCACTTGGCTTGCTTAAAGTCTCAGCTGCATTTAGTTTGCCTAAAGTTTGAGCTTCATTTTCCTCCATCCTAAATGGCCTTTCCTCAGTTGGAGAGTAGCCACTGCTGGTGGGGATTGACGGTGTAGGAGAAGCAAGTTTCATGGTGCTGTCATCTGGACTTAGGCATCTTTCTACACTTTCCTGCATGGAGCCAGAAACTAACCCTGTGGAAAATGATGAAGGTGGTGAAGGTGACTTCTTTTCATCCCAAGTTGCAGACTCTTTACTAAATGGAGCTTGTTTTTCTTCAGTCGCGACAGTCTCCTGCATGAAGCCAGAAACTAATCCAGTAGACAATGATGAGGGTGGAGAAGGTGACTTCTTCTCATCCCACCTCTTTGACTCATCACTAAATGAAGCTTGTTTTGCTTCAGTCGCGAGAGTCTCCTGCAAGAAGCCAGAAGCAATTCCAGTTGCCAATGATGAGGGTGAAGGAGGTGACTTCTTTTCATCATACTGCATGGACTCTTTACTAAATGGATCTGGTTTTGCTTGGGTCGGGAAACTCTCCTGCACTAAGCCAGAAATAAATCCAGTAGACAATGATGAAAGGGGAGAAGGTGACTTCTTTTCATCATACTGCATGGACTCTTTAATGAATGTGTCTGGTTTTGCATGGGGCGTGACAGCCTCCTGCATGAAGCCAGAAATGAATCCAGTGGACAATGATGAGGGTGGAGAAGGTGACTTCTTTTCATCCCAGGTCCCAGACTCTTTGCTTACTGGAGCTTGTTTTGCTTGGGTGGTGACACTCTCCGGCATGAAGCCAGAACCGAATCCAGTAGACAATGATGAGGGTGGAGAAGGTGACTTCTTTTCATCCCACCTCTTCGTCTCGTCACTAAAAGGATCTGGTTTTGCTTGGGTCATGACAGTCTGCTGCATGAAGCCAGACCCTAGCCCCTTGGAAAATAATGAAGGGGATGAAGGTGACTTCTTTCCATCCAACTGCATTGACTCTTCACTTAATGGATCTGGTTTTGCTTCAGTCTCCTGCATGAAGCCAGAAACAAATCCAGTAGACAAGGATGAGGGTGGAGAAGGTGACTTCTTCTCATCATACTGCATGGACTCTTTACTAAATGGATCTGGTTTTGCTTGGGTCGTGACACTCTCCTGCATGAAGCCAGAAACGATACCAGAGGACACCGATGAGGGTGGAGAAGGTGACTTCTTTTCATCCCACCTCTTTGACTCGTCACTAAATGAAGCTTGTTTTGCTTCAGTGGGCCGTGTCGGAGAGGGCTCTGTGTCAGAGGAAGGAGGTGAAAACATAGTAGCTGAAGAGGATTTCTCCTTCTCCTGGAGCATCGCTGAAGCAGCCCTTTCGTAGCCTTCATGAAGTTTACCGAGAGGAATGTCAACATTGGGAGTCTGGTCCTCATCCTCATCTTCATCCTCATCTTCGTCCTCTTGGACTGGTTTGGCCTTCATATCTTTGGCCTCCATCTCGGGAATAATTGGCTGGTACTCCTCAGAGGGAGGTGATTTGAAACATTTGTCTTCTTCCAGGGAGGAAGTGGGGGAGATAGTTCCTGCTGAGTGTAGATATTCTTTCCCATGGGTTGCCTCAGTGCGGGAGGGAATGCCGTTGATAGTGTCCAGGTGGAGTGAGCTCTTCCCAGTCTCCTCGGTCCGAGGTGCAGTCACTGATGCTATGGACTGGTCCTCTGCCATGGACGTGGGGAAGGAGGACAGTTTGTCGTACTCTGTGATCGAGGTGGCAGAGGAGATGTGCTCTTCCTCTGCCAGTGGAGCCGTGATGATGCTGGGAAATGCTGAAAGAACGGGGTCATGACTTACCATGAAGCCTTTGGGTTTAACGTCTTCCACCTTAGAGACAGTGGGGGTCTTTATCTCCTTCATGCCGTGCATGGAGTCAAACGTTCCTGGGACGTCAGGGACCGAAATGTTATAGGAGGCCGTGTCATACTGAAGCTGTGGCATCCTATCTTCTGTTTCTTCGTGAATCTCCTCGTCAGAGATGGTCTGTTCTGTTTCGGAGTAACCAGGAATGGTCTCATCTTGGATTAACTGAAATGTTTCTGAGGCGGACATTGCTGTGGCTTTCCCAGGTGTGACAATGGCCGAAAGGGGTTTCTGTTCAGTTGGCATGGTGCTCCACTCTTTTCCAGATTCCTTTCCTTTCTTTGCTTCCTCTGCTTTGTACTTGAACTCCTCATCGTCTTCTGCTCCCTCCAGGTCTGCTTTTTCAATAACATCACTCTCCTCCTCTGAGCTGTCACTCCTCCTAGACGTGTCTTTGATGTCGGATTTTGTCAAGTTGTCATATCTTTCCATTTTATCCTCTTCACGCGTTCTATCTAACCCAACATTTTCTTCCTTCTTTACTATGTCAGAGATCGGTTCCAATGGCCCTTCATCGTTGCTTTCTTCTCCCTGTTGTGCTGTGTTGAGCGGCAGAGGGGATGTAGACTCTGTTTCTGGAGATGTTATTTTCTCATCAGTGAAGATTTTAGCATCGGTATAATCCGAACGCTGGGACATCATATCATTTTGTATAGGCTCACTCCGAAGCGTGGACAGCTCGTCCTTTTTAAGGGCTTTGAAGTCCTCAGTGAGGTCCTCAGGGGAGGAAAGAACGGACCGGTTTATTAAAGCTGCAGCTGCTTGTTCCGGGGCCTTTTTGGGGACTGGCTTTTTGTCCTCCATTTGCTCTTTGGCCGATTTATTTTTGTCTGTCTTGGGTTTAGTCTGAGTCTTTGCTTTGTGTAAAGTCTTCCGAACTTCAGGAGTAAGCGGCTTCAGGTCTGGTTTAGTGATTTTTCTTAGCTCAGGCTTGTTCGGGTCTTTCTTCTTATCCTCCTTGACCTTGGAGTCTTTTTTATCCTCTTTCTTCATGATGTTTTCTTTCTTGACTTCACGCTTCTCTTTCTTGACTTCTTTCTTCTCCTTGTCTTTCTTTTCGTCCATCTTGGGTGTCTTTTCTTTCTTGATAACTTTGTCCTTGGCTACTTTCTTTTTCTCCAGTTTGGCTGCCTGGGGAGCTACCTCACTGTTCTTCTGCTGCTTGGTGGCTTTTGTACTAATGCTTTTGACTTTCTTCTCCTCCTTCTTCTCTACTTTGTTTTCTTTACTCAGGTCACTTTTGGACTCTTCTTGTCCACTGGTTTCTTTCTTGCTGGTCTTAGTGTGTGGTTTGGGGGAGGATTTCAGACTCTCTTTGCTGTCGGTCCTTGATCTGATTTTTGTTTGTTTGATAATAGGCGGTGGTGCTCCAGAGGAAATGTCTTTCTGAGTCGCCACTGGGTATCGCAGGAAGTCCAGGTGTTTCAGCTTCTCAAGCCCCTCAAAGATCTTGTTCTGTGATGCATTTCCAGGGAACAACACACGCACAATCTTTTCTGTGGGACTGTGCGGAATCCAAACAATGAGGGCTGTGACTGAAGTTAAATAAGGGACAGAGATCTCTCCTTCTTTCCCATTGGACATCACAATGCCTGTCTTGGCCTTGCTGTTCCCAGCCCATTTCTGCATGAGGAACTGCATTTCTTTGCTCTCTTTGACAGGGTTCAGAACGTACATGTCTAGTTTCCCAACACCAAGTTTGTGGAAAAGAGTGATCGGTTCAATAGTGTTGCTGACGACCCTGAAGAGTGGTTCCGGCTTGATGCCAAGCGTGTTGAGGTACTGCAACGTAAGAGAGGCCTCCTCAATGCTGCGCTTTACCTTCACTGTGGACTCAAGCATCCTCAGCTTCTCTGGAACATTGTAAAACACCACCCCGAGCTCGGGAGAGATCAGGTTCTTCATCCAGTCCCCATCGGAGTCGGATCCCTGTTGACGCTCCTCTTCCTGTTCGGCGATCTTCCTCTGGAGCAACCCGTTGATGCCCGGGAGGTTGTCCGCCCCAATGTGGGTGATCAGAACGGAGTCAATCCGGTCCAGGTGTCGAACAAGCTTCCAGAAGCAGGACTTCCGGTCGGACCCGCCATCCACCAGGATGTTGAATCCATTCACAGCAAACAGGGCAGAGTCCCCCCTTCCACCTGGGAAGATGTAGCAACATGGCTTAGACAGCTTCAGAAAGCCTCCAGAAGTAGGGGGTTCCAGTAGCTCGAATGGCGAGGAGACTGCATCCACTGCCTCTGCATTCTCATACTCCGCGAACTCCGTGCCTCCGTCCATGTCTGGATAGGTTAAGTGTCCGGGCAGTATTCCTTATGGCTCTGGAGCAACTGATGATCCTGGCTGACCAAGGAGCTCCAGCCCCTGACTCTTGATCACCTTGGGAACATAAACAGAGGGAACAAAAAGAACATTTCATACAAGTGTATCAATAGCTACCTTTGTATGTTGTGCTACTCGAAAGATCTGTACACGATAACTGTAGAAAGGCTTACTTGCGGTAGAGACACAAACTCAGAGAAGTCTTTCCAGGTGAGGGCACCACCCTGCACCGACAGGTTGCGTCCCCTGGGTCCCCCCTTGAGCTCAGACTCCTCAGCACCAGTCACTTGAATCCAGTCGTTGATCACAGATCCGATCTGAATAAGGTGTTTGGGAAAACACACCTTCCATAAATTCACAGGTCAAGGACCGTCTATACTCTGGTTATTCTCTGGTTAAGCTAGGCAAAGGATGGCTCAAAAGTAAATAAACATATTAAAGAATACACACAGCAACAGTATAAAATGATGCCAATAGACTCCATTAAAACATATAAACATACATCCATTTACAAACCACCATGGGTAAGACAGCAGAGCTACAACAATACATAGCAACAGACAAACATGCACTGCATAAGCAATGTTTAAAATTGTATTTTCTGGGAGTATCTTGCACATATGCACATACATTTTACCATACATGGTCACATACATATCACAAATATGTAATCATACAGATCGTTAACTTACAGTGGTTGTAACTTAAAGGGAGAAATGGCTTTGCATGATTACGCAACCATCAACATCAGTCAGAATAGACAGCAGTGCTTCGTATACATCTTTATTGTCTTGGAACATCCAATCTTGACTCACCTCTAAAGCAGCACCTCAGAACGGTTCAAAAACACCACTGTCTCAAGGACATCACTCTTAAGCTGAAGATTTAGCAGGCCTGAAAACAGAAAGGCATAAACAACAGTCAATATCGCAGGCAAATGCAATTGCCTTGGGGATTCTTAGTTTCATAAATCAGACTTTAGATTACATGTTAGACAATCTCAAATCTGTGATAATTTTATTTTGCTTCATATTTACTACTTCCAATCATGTTGCTGAAGGTGGGTATTTTGGACATAAATTGTAATTAAAAAAAAAGTGTCTGTTGAGATCTCAAATCCACCCTGCGTAGACTGGCCACTCTATGCCTATTAAAATCCCCATTTAAAAGCTTCCTCCACTCACGCCAATGAGTTTTCCTCTGTAGAATTTCTTGCAACGAAACAGGAAACAAGGCGTAACTCTGCCCCTTTCATTTTTGGTCTCAGGCTCTGTGCCGTTTCCCCCCAGAAGTGGTGCTAAAACATAGTGGGACGGCTGGATCCAAGATTGGGGGTTTTAAGCTAATTTCTAACTGTAAATAGTAGTCATTGGATCACACCAAATACCAATGCAGGAGCTCTCGAGCTTATTTCCCTGGCATCGACCACCGAAGTACTCTGATGGGTTGAATCCTGCCACTGTGATACTTCTTATAGAATCGCATCAATGATACAAAAACGATGCTCTGTATTTGCTGTCTCTATGGAGCTGCTTATCAGCCTTCCTCCGCCAGGCGAGTTACACTGACCCAGTCCTGGCTGAGCGAGACGCATTGCAGCATTTCTGAGAGGGAGGGGAGAGGAAGAGAGTGGCAGGGAGAGAGAGAGCAAGAGAGACAGAGAGAGAGAGAGAGAGAGAGAGAGAGAGAGAGAGAGAGAAAAAGAGAGAGAGAGAGAGAGAGAGAGAGAGAGAGAGAGAGAGAGAGAGAGAGAGAGAGAGAGAGATAGAGAAACAGTCCAGTGCTACACATAGAGGGGAAGGCAATTGCAGATGGCAAACAACAGCATAATAAGCATGTGTGGCTGCTGCATCAGTTATCTGTATTTAGCATGACAAATGTTACTGGCACATCCCCCCCCCCCATCTGGATATTGTGATGCAAGGGTATTACAGGGGGCTTGCATCTGCCCTCAGCCTGCTGACATACGGAGGCTAGGGCATTGAGGGACATAATTAAAGGCCAGAAGGGAAGAAGTGTGCCATTGTATGCAGAGGTGATACGTAAGGTCGAGAGATGTCTTACATGCAAAAGGCAGAAATACAACATGCAGCCAAACAGACACAGTCATGGTCTGACACCTAATATTCTAATAGCTTTTTCAGCGTCTGACGCGTCAGCAACACGCATAGATAGGCCAAAATTAGCACAACAGCATATGCTTACAGAGTTGACATATTCTGGGCCAGTAACATCACATTGTGTTTTAAAAGTCACTTCCTCCTCTGATATTAAAGATAAATCCTCACAATTAAATTACATACAGAAAATTGCAACATACATGAAATATGTCACGCATTGGCATTGTATTTAGGACCTCCTTCACTCTCTTGTAACTGTATTTAAAAACTCAAACAAACCCAAGCGTGTCTAAATTTAGCCCATCATGCACAAACAAGCCTGTCTGAGACAATTATCAGGAACAATTGAGTATGCCACTTCCAGTACATGACCAACTATGGCTGCAAGCAAAACAACACTGACTCACACGTTTTATATATTCTGAGATTTTTTCGACAGTGTAGCTTTTGAATAAAATGTGTGTTTCAAAAACATGCGTTATGTCTCACATTTTGAGCTCCAAGTCATTTATTTGATAAGTTGTGCCCTTGTAAATGGAGACAAATGCCCTTCCGTGAGAAAGCCTTTTGTGTAACATGATGAAACTGCTTTAGATCCTAGACAAGAAAACACGTTTGACCCGATGACCTTCAGAGGCATACAGCCCTTCCACCTCTTTGCTAAAAATTTGAGCCTTGTAAGTTTGAGCCTTATTTAGCCTACTCAAATCGATTTCTGCATAACATATGAATGAACTAACTTATCTTATGATAAAATAAACTGCTACCAAAAACTTAAATAGGTGGTCCAACTCAAGTGAAAGCAATGTCTCTTCTAAGATGTAAACATTGTTTTTGTTTATGGGCAACTATACTTAAGATCCTTGGTGCATACATTCATCCTAAAAAAGCAAATACAAATCAAACACATTCATCAGCAACACAACAGAGTTGTTTCACATGTTTCAGTGCCTCAAACAATGGACTCAAGTTGGCACTTGGTGCCCCCAAGGGGGAGCCAGGGGGGTCCACGGCCCCGATATAATCCATGCCCCCCCCCACCCATATGCTTAATATGCATAATATGTTTCTACTGATATTTTACATTAGGTACTGCTTACCCAGCGAGCCCTAATAAATGTTTTTTTCCTTGGACTTCTCCAAATTAAAGCTGTATATTATTGTTTTTAAAACTACACAACCTATTCAACACCTGTATTTTTTAAAAGCTGTTTACAAAAAATGTACTCATGATGTAAAAATGTATAGGTGTCAAACTACCTTGTAAAATAGAAACCAAGGTACACCAGTATCTGATTCCATAACTCTCATATTGACATAGTTTTCAACTAACCGACAACAACAGCATAATATAATGCCTGAAATTCAAGTCACAGTGTATCTATGGATCAACAATGCTCAACATTTAGTCCTACAGCAGACCTAGCTGTGGTTTTTCACATCTTCCTCAGTGATCGAAATAGCACACTTCTGATAAAAGACCCGGACAAACTTTTAAAAGTATAAATAGGCTTTACACATAATGCGTCAGCCTATATTTGGTTCAGAGAACTGGGTGACCCATTTCATGACATGGGAAAAAAAATGAAATGCTCACTTTAAGGCAGCAGTTGAGATTTAAAGTGAACTTTAAATCTCAAAAATCCAAAAGGTGCCAGAACATTTTGGAGAATTTTTGACAAACTAAGTAATTACTATGATAATTAAACGTGTTTACAAAAGATTCTAAGCCTAAAACCAGGACACTGGCAAACTCAGGGTTGTCGTGTCTCTAGTTGTAATCACATCTCAAGCAATTAGCTCTCCTGCAGTTAATGTTCTTCCCTCTAGTGTTATGAAGCAGAATAGATGGTGAAATAGTCTCAATAAATAAAGTCTTAATCATTTACACTCTCTGTGTACACAGAATATGTAAAACAAAGAATTGCTTGATAAGCATGATCCTAATACAACTGCACCTTACATTTCTACTGCAACACTGTAGCAGTGCAGACATTAGATGGCTTAAAATTATCACACTCCCAAGTCCATTGTCAGTACATGACTAGTCTCTAAACTGGATAGCAGATGTATCACGCCTGTACTCTCATCATTTCTCCATTTGCTTAGTTAATGATCCATTTATGTGAATAACAGCAGAGCATGCACGTTGGGAAGCATTGCTGTAATCCTGTGTGGGTTTTTCTTTCTCCAGATTTGTACGAGAACAGCAGTGCTCTCTTTATGACGTTTGTGAGTACGTGTTGGCTGATGGTGAGTAGGAGTTTGCCATATCAAGGAGAAAGCACGAGAGGAAAGGGATCCGGTGTGGGCGGTATACCGCCGTTTGCAGCCACCGTTTTGAATGCCGGCTCAGAGGACAGTGGCCTTTTTATGGACTCAAAACACTTTGTGGATGTGGATGTGTGTTTGCGTGTGTGTTTATGTGTGTGCATGATTGCTTACACATGGGATTGCATGTTTACAGTTATGCTGCATGTGCAAATAGGGCTGGGCGATTAAACAAATTTTCACGATGATCACAAAATTAACATAATATATATATATTTTTTATATGTTTTATAGAAAGGGCAGAACAGCTGGATACACATCTGTATATTATTTTAGATTGTAACATTTTCTTTTTGACCATTTTGTGTATTTTGGGTTAGGCAAAAGTTCAAAGTTCTCAGTTACAAAGTTTTTTTGGGGAGAGACATGCTGAATAAATGCATGTTTTCAAACTCAAAAATAATCGTTTGAATAATCGATAATGGTGATTTCAATACTGACCAAAAGAATCGTGATTATGATTTTTCCCATAATCTAGCAGCCCTATGTGTAAATATGCTTCTGCATATTTTCTGCGGGTGTGTGTGCTGTGTGCTCGTGTGCGTGTGGGCGCGTGTGCGGGTGTGTATGTGTCTGTGTGTGTGTGTGTGTGTGTGTGTGTGTGTGTGTGTGTGTGTGTGTAAAAGCAGACGTGTCCTACAAATGTTTTTCAGAGGGGCTGTATACATGACTCTACTTGATCCTGCTCACCCTGGCTGAGAACAGCTGGCTAACAGTGTGAAGGAATAATGCCTATGGCAGGTTGACATTTCCATTTTAACAAAAACGTAGGAAATAGCATCAAGTGTGATGGGGGAAAGGCCATGAGAAGGTCAGGCAGAAATGATTCAATTAATTATATTCCTGATATTATATTTCTGGCGCTACAGTAGAGCAAAATAATTTTGTTAATAATTCAGAAGTTCGGTAAACTTCCAAGCATGTATTTAGATAGTTTGCTACACTGAATCAGATGTATAATTGATGACTGCAATAATGTTCATCCTCATATCTAAAGCAGCGCCAATGTTAGGGCAAGACCAAAACACTCTGGCCGCATGCTAAATTGGATACCAATGGTTGTTCAATAAGAATGATTTGAATAACCAGATTTGTAAGTTTGAATAAATGTCATGGGAATGTTTGTTCTTTCGTTGTTGATGTAAATTCCCTTAACACACTGAGCATTAAGGAGAACCATTTAATCTGGTTGCAAGAGGCCCCAAAATGGCCATTTAACAGTGGTAAGAATCACTGACTGTGTTCTTGATGAGTGGTCTACTCAGCATTAGCAGTTATAATGCATCAAACCATAGATATATCACCGAATGCAATTATTTTCACTTGGCACACAATCAACAATTGACCCGTTATGGACATATTTGATAAATATCTAGAACAAATGACGCTATTGCATGCTGCCATGAAGGTGATCTATTGGATGCTGTTGAAGCGTGAATTTCGTCCTTCTCTCAAGGCAATGCTACAAGGGATGCTAGGTAACACCAGCTAATTAACTCTGTACCATTCTACTCTTACCAATTAAGTCGTCATCCTTAAGCTTGTCAGTGATCTGCCGAAGACAGGTGTCATCACTGCATAGAGCCGTGACAACTGATATGTACAGTCAATAACCAAACACAAACACCAGCGACAGACGTTACTACCGGTATAGCATGTGCATCAAACAGTAGATCTGAAATCAAAGCAATGGTGACACGGTTCAGTGGTTCATGGTTCAATCACGCCCCCTCCTAAAAGTCCAACCATGCAGAAAATCACCTGTCCTTTTTATTGGCTGGGAGGAGCTACAACGAGCTGAGCTGAGAGCAGTTCGTAAATAAACACCAGGGATTAATTCTCCAAGCAAAACAATGAGACCCGACTAATTGGTTACCCTGATTGGTCAAGTCGACTGGAATCACCTTTACAGCAGACTGTCGTTTTGTGGCAGCTGTGGCAGTAGGATGCGTGCATGGTGAATTAGGATGAGGCTGGGTGATTCATCTTGCTGTCTCTTTATTAGGGGTTGCTGAGTACCTGGGGTGTAGCCAAGGGGTCGGCTCTCTATCATTTACCAATGATCGGTGGATGTTTGTTTCCAGTGTTACAAAAGTGCCCTCATTTGCTGTGTTTGTTTGTAGAATGTTCCGTACATTAACAACAATATTTGATTGATTAGATCCCATTTTGGCTCCATGGGTCCATTCCATCTTCCCCATCACAAATAAAAATCCTGTGGCCAGTAGCATGGTCAGCACAAAACGTGTGTGCAAGAACGATGAAGGAGAGCACGACAATAGTAATACTATCACTTTACTTTAAGAATGCAAAGACCAGAGCGGAAGCAAAGCGAGTAGAAAATGATTCCTTAGCACTGCATCTATCCACGCCCCAGCCCATCCAATATTGCTGAGCTCAGCGCAAAGAGACACATGCCCTGAACCATCATTGGCCATGATGAAAACAAGCCTGTGTGGAGCTAAGGGTGCAATCTTAGCAATGGGAACGTTTTAACCATTAAGAAAATACTTTGTTTAAAATATGTTAACCTTAACTTGCATGACTCTCTCAAAAGTATAAAATGCATCATACACTTGTGAGTATTAAAGTTTTAGTTTCAGGCTCTAAGGGGCCACCAAATCGATGTATTGCTGCAAGGGATGACTGAATTCAGGTGGACTCTGGTGAGATAGTTTTGCCAAGAAAGTTAGTCATAGTTATTTTTCTGAAATAGTTAACATGACGGGATTGTAAGCATTATATAATCATACTAATAAAGAAACATAGCCTACATAAAAAAAGTAACCTAGCAGTAAAATAATATGAAGTCATCGAAATGGCGTCAGATTACATTTGCATAGGACTAAATTAAATTCATTGGGGCTATTGCGGTGTTTGTTTGTTTTTGCCATTTAGTAGGCCTAGGCCTTTTTAGTAATAATGCCTTTTTTAAAAATAAGGACTGATCAGTTCTGATCAATTATTTAGGGTTTACTGTAAGCTAAATATCAGCTCTTAAACCTAAATAAAAATTGCCAATGAATCAGTTGGAAAAAAAATAGGATGAAAAATAGGTTGACGCATTACATGGCTTCTTATTCTGTGGGCTTTTCGGGGTGGATTTATAACCTGTCAACTATAACCGACTATGTTCCCGATTACGGAGCAAGGTGGCAGCCAGCACCAAAAGGCCTACCGTGGGCCTGTCAAGGATAACCCGCCTATCTGAGCTTTGATTTCACCAAGAAAAGCGGATGCACTGACATTTTAGCTTATGACAATCAATTTATAAATCCCATTCGGTTGCTCTGCTTCACTGGAGATGGGTTGTCAAGGTTAAAATGTGGATTCAAAACATATATTCGCGCTCTTACTTTTACGGGCTAATGGTCCAGGCTCGTTTAAGCGACAGGGTACCCAACCCACTCTCATGTGTCAAATGAATCACAAAGATCAGATGATTACCCATCGTGCATACAGCAACAGTTTCGACAGTGTCACTTTTAACGCCGATGAATCGCGTATAAATGAGCCTCATATCACTCGATGATGGAGATTATCTACGGCTTCGCCGAAGCCGACAATACGCATACAATGACCGAGAGACATGGTACAACGAATGACAAAAATATGTAATAGTTTGACTTACCGTTATTTGACAATGTGAGCGAAATTCAGAGCACACCGAGGGTTCAACACACGACAGTACGTTCCAGTCTGGGAGAATGTGTGGAAGAGGAAGAGTGGTGGGCGGGGCGGGGATGAGTCGGTGGATGTTAGCCTCTGCTGGCTACCAGGATATACATGGCCTGCTGGTACCCAAGGCGAGTCGGTGACTGGATGCTGAGCATACGTGGCATTGCACTGATTAGCCTACATACATGAAATGCAATATGTGTGACATGTGATATTATTTTTTTCTTACATGGAATAGCATTGGTGGACTTGATTGTGGCAATGTTGTTGCGAGGCTAAATGCATGTGTGTGTACGTGTGTGTGTGTGTGTAGGTGTGTGTGTGTGTGTGTGTGTGTGTGTGTGTGTGTGTGTGTGTGTGTGTGTGTGTGATTGTGTGTGTGTGTGTGTGTGTGTGTGTGTGTGTGTATGTGTGTGTGTGTGTATGTGTGTGTGTGTGTGTGATTGTGTGTGTGTGTGTGTGTGTTTGTAGAGGTCTGGGATGTGAACAGTCAATTATCTGAGAGTAAAGGGTATTACTTTCAAGGGTAGTTGTTTTTTTACCATATATCATAAACACACAAACACACACAGAAACACACACACACACACACACACACACACACAAGCAATTGTCAAGGACAACAACCAAAATGGGGCTTTAAAACCCATTGAGAGCCCCACCCTCTCATTTTATTGGACTCTCGTTAGGTGAGGTTGGCATTTGGTTGACTGTTGATTCTGTCAATCATTAATCTGTTATGGTAGACTATCAATGATAATTTGTTCTATTAAAACCACAAACTTAGAATATATAGATCCATGACAGTTTTCATTGTGCAGCGAAACATAGGCTACAATCAAGCTACATGAAGGTTTGAATGGAAGCTCTTAATATGTAATTACATAAACTGTACTATTTGCATTCCATGATGATTAACTGTAAACAGATTATATTTTGGAGGGATGCATTTCAGCCAGTTAGATGGTTATTATTATTATTATTATTATTATTATTATTATTATTATTATTATTATTATTATTATTATTATCATTATTATTATTATCATTATTATTATCTTTTGGGAGGTTATATGCTTGTCTGTGTTGGAAAAGGGACTTTTTCAAACAGCTGTGACTCAAACTGCAGCTGTTGAGTTCAAACTAATATAGACCCTGGACTCTAAACACAGACAGCACAATATGTATAACCCAAAATGAATCGTGCTTTGAGGAATGGAGAGATTTGATCGAGGACCAGAGAGAGAAATACAGCAACGATTAAGGATGGGGAGGGAGTGTGTGTGTGTGTGTGTGTGTGTGTGTGTGAGTGTGTGTGTGTGTGAGTGTGTGTGTGAGTGTGTGTGTGAGTGTGAGTGTGTGTGTGAGTGTGTGTGTGTGTGTCTGTGTGTGTGTGTGTGTGTGTGTCTGTGTGTGTGTCTGTGTGTGTGTGTGTGTGTGTGTGTGAGAGTGTCAGATTCAATGTGAGCTTGTCTAGATGTTCCATCAGCTAATAATAAAATCTGTACTTTACTTGGCAACGGTTCGTATTTTTTGATACAGAAATAGCACAATGGTGGAATTTGATCAAAAGTTCAACACAACTTCACTATGAGTAGTCTCTTTTCTTTCTGTTTACCATTGTAGCAGACAAAATCAGAAATAGTTTCTTACAAATAGTTCCCACCCTCCCCCCCACTGTTCAGACCCTCACTGATCAAGAGACATCTAACATTACCAACACTGCCCCTAAATATCAATCAGCTGTCACGTGTTCCTGGCTACGCCCTTTTTCTCCAGAATTGTTCCCTCGCAACTTGAAATCGCCACAATTCCGATTCAACGTCCTCTTTCCTCCCTCCTTTCCTTACGTCACTCTCTCCACAGACCCACATGGAATGATCCATGGGCACATACATAGACTCTCTCTCTGTCTCTCCCTGGCTTCCATACACACCCAGCAGGCCAAGGTGACCGTGCTGTTTGAAGGTAGTGGAGGAATGCTATCATGTAGGATTAACCCCATCACTGCTGTCTGGCTCCATGTTATGTTCACCTCCAACCCTCAGTGTGCCTGTGGTTAACCTTAAGGTCTGACGTTGAGGAAGAATGTATTATTGCTGCTATAATAGTGTTATTATTTTAATAGTCATATGGGGATGCACATATATGTCACAATTTATGCTTTTAAACATTTTAAGTACACAAATAACTCTATTGCAATGGTGCTCCTGAAATAATGGATTGTAATCATAAAATGTTGTATTTTCGTGAATGGATGAGATTATTTTTGGGTTGGGTGTGTGCATGTCTGTATCGAACTGTTTGTCTTTGTTGTTAGATGCGTATTGTCCAGGTCTTGCGAGAAGATGAACGCACGCAGAAGATGAACGCTGTCCGTAGATGAGGGAGGTGTTCACGTCCACTGCAGTGAAACTGAAGGACAAATCAATGTGGACAGCTGAATTATTAATAAGCCCTCCTACATGACTCAGGCAGTAACCCCAGTCAAGAAAACCATCCTTTATGGCGTCAATATTCATTTTAATATGCAATGCATTTGTCACAATGACTCTGACTGTAAGTTGTTGCCACATTTATATTTCATAAACCCTATCAATATACAGTTGAACGCCGCATTTCAGATGGGAAATGCAATGGAACAGCTCAGTATTGGCTCAGTGTAAGCAGCAGAAAGGGTGAACACAAACAATAGATTGGGAAAAGGGAACGATAATAAAATAAATTTACAGTCAGCTAAATGATTGTACTAGTAATCTAGTTTCTCCACCCAGGGATCCATAGGTTGTGTGATGTGCACGTCAGTGTTAGAACATCTTCTGGCAACGTGTGCTTCCCTGAAGGATACAGTACACACTGCTGTTATCCTCTCCCAGCATGAATAATATCTGAGTGTGGACGTAATATTTATATTTTGTATTTGTGTGTGTGTGTGTGTTGGCGTAAGTGTGTGTGCATGCATGCAAGCTTGCTTGTGGGGTTGTGTGAAAGCATCAATGCATGTGCAGGTTTCTGTGTGTGTGTGTGTGTGTGTGTGTGTGTGTGTGTGTGTATGCGTGCATGTGCAAATGTGTGTGTGTGATAGGGGGGATGGGAGTGGTGGTGGTGTTGGTGGGGGCGGGGGGATGGTGAGCACCACTGGTCAGATTATTGTAGCACCATCACTGATCTTTCTTTGGATGGATGGATGGATGGATGGATGGATGGATGGATGGATGGATGGATGGATGGATGGACGGCTGGATAGAGGGTTTATGGATGCGCCCTGTGCAAACATGAAGCGAGGTCCATCCCCTACAGTTGGCTTCATTTCCCCCGAGGGCTGCCAGGTCGGCTGGAGGAGGGCTGGCTCTTTGTTTGACGGCCATTCATCTGGAGAGGACAGCCTTTGCGCCTCTGTTAATTGCAGGGTGCAGGCAACAGCTGTGTTCATGGAAATCATTACAGTTCTCCCCTCCTTCCACTTACCCAGGGGACAAATGATATTTCATGCTGCCAGATTGTCCACGCATCCAATCAACCAATCAGGTGCAGGAGGAGCCCTGCGTGGGGGAGGGGTCGTAGGTAGGGGGGTCTGCTGGAGATCTGCATCCTCCTCACTTAGGTGCTGTGATGACGGGCTGCCTGGTTCCGGTTTCATGTCGATGTCACGCTTCAGCATTTATTCAGTCAGAGCACGGTGAGGCTGTGTCTGCGTTTTATTGATTGATGAAATCAGAGTTCAACGGGCAATAATTGGTGTACAATTACCGGAATAAGATCCAAAAATGATATCTCACCTTCACATTTAGCCAGGCTTTTTTTTTTTCAAATGATACTGACAAACTTGACATTAGCACTGGAATAGTTCAAATAAACATATTTCATAATTAACCAAATGTCTAATCTATTTATTGTACATTAAAATTGCAAAGCATTAGGGCTAAGGCTAGGGTAATATTAATGGTCTTTTGGGTCACATTCAAAGTGCTCTCTAGATGGGGATCGACCTGGGATGATATCATCCGTTTGATGATGTACATTGTTACTTGTTTCTAGAGCATGCTGTGCTTTAGTTTATGCAGTCATTATGTCTATGATACAGGACTTTAATGTGCGGCTCAGCCTGATAAGCTTTAATCTCATTCTGTTACTCCCTTATCCTCTAGATGCAGTCGATGTGTGTATATGTGAATCTGAATAGGACAAGAGGAGGATGTGATGGATATACTGGTAAACACAGGTCTGAATTTCTCCTGTTATACACAGTTTGAAGAACACTGATTTTTTTACTTATTATATAAGGCACACACACACACACACACACACACACACAAGCAGAAACACACACACACACACACACACACACACACACACACACACACACACAGTGTGTGTGCATGTGTGTGTGTGTGCTGGGTTTGTGTCTGCTGGTTAGAAGTGTCGTGATTGAAGTGGCCCAATAGGGATCCTTACAAAAATGTGCTTAATAATTACAATTTAGTTTTATTCTCTCTAGTAATTCATTTTACACAGATGACTGCATCGCCTGGATCTAAATCTGTCTTTCGCTGCTAAGAAGCTGGATCTCTTAACCCCCCCTCCCCTTCCTCATCAAAAATTGTGATGTCTGAGGTAAGTGCTAAGGATAATAGTCCCTGAAGAGACTGGATTGGTTGCTATAGTAACTACGAAATGATGGTTGGAAGCAATTTCAAGTCATTTGCATACCATTGTTAAAATTCAACAAGACCAACATAGGATGACATCCTATTAACAGTTCCTCAATGTATGTAACTTTTAGTAATTTCTGATGCCTTGTATTCTGGTTATGTTTTGATGGGTTCACTGTATGCACAGTGTACGTGTGTGTTTTTTTGTGTGTAACTGTGTGTGCAGTGTGTGTGATAACTAAGGCACAGTAAGGGGCAGATTATTATAACTTGTGTGTTATGTCATAGTAGGGGTTTTATGACTAGTGTGTTATGGTATAGTATGATGACTAGTGTGTTACGGTACAGGTGTATTATGACTAGTGTGTTATGATACAGTAGGTGTATTATGACTTGTGTGTTATGATATAGTACTCGTATTATGTATTGTGTGTTATGATATAGTAGGTGTATTATGACTTGTGTGTTATGATATAGTAGGTGCATTATGACTTGTGTGTTATGATATAGTAGGTGTATTATGAATAGTGTGTTATGATATAGTAGGTGTATTATAAATAGTGTGTTATAATATAGTAGGTGTATTATGACTTGTGTGTTATGATATAGTACTCGTATTATGTATTGTGTGTTATGGTATAGTAGGTGTATTATGACTTGTGTGTTATGATATAGTACTCGTATTATGTATTGTGTGTTATGATATAGTAGGTGTATTATGAATAGTGTGTTATGGTACAGGTGTATTAGGACTAGTGTGTTATGGAACAGTAAATATGATATGCTAAGTGCATTATGACTGGTATGGTAATGTCCAATAGATACATTATTAATGAGGCTGCAGCAATAATAGACATGCAGACAGACAGACAGACAGACAGACAGACAGACAGACAGACAGACAGACAGACAGACAGACAGACAGACCATGCAAGGCAGAACAACACACAACACTGAGAAGAGCTGAGTCAGGAATAAAAGGAACAATAATGAAATTGTATCAACGTAGGGTAATGTTTTTTCAAGATTATCTTTTCATAAGCAGTTTTTTTCATTGATGCAACACCTTCTTTTCAAAGGCTTAATATGACAGTAATGCACTGTAAGTGGAATACATCAGAGGTGAGCGTAGCTCTAATATAAAGACGTATTCTTTGTCATTTTCTTTGGATAAAACAGTCTGAAAAACAACATAATCTAATATAATACACATGCATCATGTAAGACGTCTCCCTTCCTCAACATAGAGATGCAATTATACCTAAGTGGAAGGTCATCAAATTTAGTTTTGTACCCCCCAGATTTAGCATAATGTTAATGTTGTATGCAGTATTCTCAGCTATTTTTGACATGTCACTAATTGGCAACGTCAGTTGCTCAGTGACAGAGCGGTGTAGGAGGACGGCCCTTATTGAATTATGTGTGGAACCACTGTGATATCTACCTTGAGAAGGGCTCATTTAGTTTAAAAAAGTTCTGCATCACTGATGGTGGTGCCACTTCAATCTAGTTTGCATTAAGAATGTCTATCTCCTTCCACCAGATAGTGTTCACTTCCAGGCCCATTGATTCTCAGCCTGACATGTATCCTGGAAATGTAATCGATAAATGCTAAAGTATACAGTTTCAAGCTCCCCGGAGCTTCTGTCTGTCTGGTTGAAAGGGGGCGACTGGAAGTGGGCTGAAGAGATTACTAGCGCCGTAGAGGAGCCAATGGACCATGTCTGTGTCAGTCTCCAGGACCTCTAGACACAACACCATGGGGGCTGGTGTGAATGGAAGGCCACGCCCTCTGAGCCTCATTGGCTGAGATCAGGGGTGGTCAAATGGCAACATCTAAGTCCACCTTGATTTGGTTCACGTAAACATGCTTTTTAGTGTAAATGTGTTGATTCATTTTTTGATCCCTTTCTATTTTTCATTACAGTTTTGTGATCATATTCTTAGATTAAAAAAATAACATTATGAATGCGTTCAGTGTTGGTGGTCCATCGTGATGGTCAATTCTCAAACGTCTTTTAATAAAGGAATATGATCCAAAAAAAGGAATTTTTGGAATCCAAAAATAATAACTTTCTTCAAAGCATTTGTGTTTAAACGTAACCCCTTTTTTGAACATTTTAGACGATATTCATTGATTCTATTTGATGCTATTAAGAGATGGATTTGCACCACTGACCTTGGCAGCCTTAATGCAAGGCAACCAGTTGAGCTACAGGGGACCATTCAGTGAAAGATAGAAAACACATAGCAGGGTGCACTTTTATTTTATAATAGAGCACAATCCAAAAAGTATGCTTTTCAGTGTTACTAAGACACTGGGAATGTTGCCTTCTTCTCAAAACCACAGGTGCAAATTACACACCATTTGATAAACCTGCTCTGTCTGCTGATTGCCTGATTCAAAATTGAAATGCCAAAATATTATAATTTTAATAAGTGATTAGTATTCTTTGAATAACAAGTCCGCTTCAAAAGGTGTCAGAAACTGGAAACTTGTCGTGCACATTGAGGACATCTCCCTTGGCAAGTTGTGTGTGTCCTGAGGCGTTGACGTCACAGTGTCTATTACAACTAGTGCTGGCACCAATTCGTCTGCGGGGGGCGCAAAGTCACATAGCTTGTACTGTCAAAACATGATCGGATTCACTTCAAATCGCTTTGGAAGTTTATCTCATTGCCCCCGACTGAGGTCACAGTCAGAAAACAGTCAGCTGACTAAACTAGTCAAAAACCAACAGAAAAACTTTTGGTGGGAAAAAATAGTATAATAACTATCAGGCCTCTAAGTATAATGATATTATTAGCTGAATGGACAAAGGGAAGGAACACAAAAGGCTATTCTTGCATTGAATTCTTTGCACATCATTCTAAACGGTGAAATTCAGCTGAAACGAAAGTCTGCGAGATAGTTTACAGAGTTCGAAGAGCACAGTGTGCAGACGCGTAAAGATCAGTTCCCTTCCCTAACCAGAGGAGGGCGGTCTCTGCACACGGTAGACCTATTCGTGGGTCTGTCGGCGGCTATGACATCGCTGTGAGGGTTTCAGGGAGGGAGTGTGTGAGTTACAGCTTCTGACATGTAGATGTCGTCAGAGAGACAGAGCCGGGCCAGAGTGTGAAATATTAACCAGGAGAAGATGTTGAGTGCAGATCAAGTCATAACTAATCAACTATAGCACACTGAGACTCCCTGTAGCTCATTTCCCCAGCTCTCAGGATGAGCCAAGAATGGGAAATAGTGTGGGTGTGGGTGTGTGTGCGTGTGTGTGTGTTTGTGTTTGTGTGTGTGTGTGTGTGTTTGTGTGTGTGTGTGCGTGTGTTTGTGAGTGTTTGTGTGTCTGAGAGAGAGAGCGAAAGAGAGACAGAAAGTGTGTGCATGAGTCAATGTGTTGGATTGTGTGGGTGATAAGATTTGTGTGCATTTATACTAAGGAATGTTGCCATGAACGCATGTGTGTATTCATGTGTGTGTTCATGTGTGTTTGTTTGTGTTTGTGCACATACATTATGTATTCTACGTGTGTTTGAAAGTGTTCAAGCTTGCACTTGTGTTGTGTCTGGATAAGTTTGTGTGTGCGTCTGTATGCCTGTGTGTGTGTGTGTGTGTCTGTGTGTGTGTGTGTGTCTGTGTGTGTGTGTTTGTGTCTGTGGGCATGCATTCTATGTGTGTTCTTTGTGTGTGTGCCAGCTTTCTTGTTTCTGTGTTTCTGAGTGTACCTCTGTATTAAGTGTTTGTGTGTGTGTGTTGGCACTGAATCATAGACTGTTAGTTTAAGTAGTAGTAGTAGTAGTAGTAGTAGTAGTCGTGGTTCTGATCCGTGCGGAGATGAGCTGCAGGTAAAGAGCTTCTCATTACCTGCAGAAACGCAGGGCCTGACAAGCACTCTGTCTGTAACCAGTAACACGCTTTATATAACTGGACGATTTTACTGCAACATTGGTCAGCATGTAATCGAACCTTGTACTAGATTCGGATTCAGAAATGTATTTGCCAGAGTACATGGAATTCATCCTGCTGCAGGGAAATTATTCATAGATGTTAGGGATAACAATAAAAAAATATATTTATAATAGTTTACAAGACACTAAAGTTGAAATCGAAGAGCACCATCTCTTTAGTATTTTCCCAGAAAATTCACACTTTACCCTAACAATTTAAAGCAAATGTCAAAGCAACAACATTGAGCCCAACCGACATTGAGCCTTGACCACAGAAGGGTTACAATCCCTTTAACTGTCTGGCGAAACTGTTGTGGTGAAATTCCTGAAATAAACCTTCCCTACCATCCTTAAATTCGACACGGCAGACGCTCCCTATTAAAGGCTTTGTGTGATGTTTGTCTGTCTGTCTCATTAATAACCATTGGAAATATTAGAATGACAATCACAATCGGTTGCAAATAAACCACCATTGTTAAATATTACTTTACTACTAAATATAATCCGACAGTTTTTGCTTTGTCTTCTATTAGTCTATATTGTATTCTATTAAATTCTATGACATCAGTTCTCTTCTAATCTGTTTCATTCAGTTATTTTGTATTAAATTATATATAGTTATATTCTGTGCTATTCTTTTGTTTTCTTCCATTCTGTTCTGTTCTATTATCTTCCATAATATTATGTTTCTATTCTGTTCTATTCAAAGAGCAAGCAAGGATCGCACCACCAAGTCACAACTCTTCTCTGTTTTGGCACCGTAATGGTGGTACAAGCTCGCGGCCGATGTCAGGACTGCAGAGTTGCTCAGCAGCTTCCCCAAAAGAGTCAATACTCACCTGTTCAGAGTTCACCTGGACTCTGCATAGCCCCCGCCATTACCCCCCAGCACCCCTTCTCCCTTACTCTCCTGAAACACCCATCTTACGCACCTATTGTATGTTGTACGTCCTAGCACTTAAGAATAGTACTTAGCATTGTGTAGCATCTTACCCTCATCCATCTTTGTTCTGTACGGGAAATGGGTCAACCTAGCAATTGTTAGTGCTTGGCACTTGTTTCTATGACCATCCTTACTGTAAAGACAGCGATAAATTGTTGCTATTTCTTTGGACATATTTACTTAGTTTAAGTCGCTTTGGATAAAAGCGTCTGCTAAATGCCCTAAATGTAAATATAAACGTAAATATTGTTTTCTGTTCTATTCCATTCTATACAGTTTATTCTATTCTATTCTAATATGTTATATTATATGATGTTATATTCCGTTCTATTCTATTCTGTTCTATTTTATTATGTTGTATTCTATTCCAGGCTTTTGTTATGCCATTCCTTTAGCGGCTCACTGCTTTGACCTCTGGGTGACCTTCACCTAACCTCTGACGCAGGAGCATGCTGGGATTGGGTTCAACTCCGATTTTCGAGGATCTAAACAAATCATTGTACCGTTCCTAAAGCAGTTGACCCCCAGACGACCCCACCACTGTTCTTCAGAGTCAGGATTAAGGTGGGCTTCGCAGAAGTGTGTGTTTTTACACCAATCCGACGGCTCAGCATACAGCAGCAGTCACGCCAGCGGCCTCAAACACAAACAGGCCACTGTGGCTCTGTTAGCAATCACATGCTAATATAGGCTTTCCATGCAGCTTACAACGGCAGCCCAGATTACTGGGAAGCTGTTCCTTGTTCCTTTTTTGGAGTAACATATAGGAGAACGTACAGAAATCTGTGGAAATCTGTTAAAGAATGGAATTATTCACACCCACCGAGGTCATCACACAGTATCATGCCTTTAATCATTGACCTTTGCCCCTTAGGGAAAAAGCTGGAACCCCTGGCCCCCAACAGGTTTACAAACTAGAGAAAGATACTGAAGAATGTCAATCATCTGTGTATTACTGCACTATCTGAATTGTACACACAAATGGAACAGATACCTTTAAAGTCACAATGTGTAACATTTCATAGCTTCAAATATCCTGACATATCTGTAGTCAATGCTGATGTAGGGGCTCAATAACAATAACAATAGTACTTCTAAGACTTCTACTATTACTACCAATAATAACAAAAATATGAATAATACTAATCATATCAATAACAATATTGATGATACTATTATTATTCATAATACTATTGTTATAATTATTAATATTATTATTACAATTATCTAAATAATTATTTAGAATAATTATGACAATAATTATACGGAAAATAGTCAAAAGTTTTGGGAGTAGTAGCAGCAGTAGCAGTAGTAGCAGTATTACTAGTATTAACAGAAGTGGCAGTATTAGGACTAGTAGCAGTATTCGCCGTATTAGCAGATGTTATGAGTTTTAGCTGGACTGTTTGACTGTTGAGGGCCATTGTTGGTCTACATGTTTAACAAAATAATATACAACTCAAAGACCAGCTGGTCTGAGCAAACACAACAAGGAGACGTCTCAAAACAGCCAGGGAGAAGCCTGTAAAGAGCCGGTAAACATGGAATATAGGATTTCATTAGAATTCAGCCTGAATTCATTAGAATTCACTCAACATGTCATCGTTGAGTGAATCAGTCCGCAAAAACAAATGAGAAAGAAGGAGGCAGACGGAGCAAAGAGAAAGACAGAGGGACAACAACAGAGCCAGACAGAGAAAGTGTGTGAAGAGTGTGACCACCCTTCACCTTTGGAGCCGAATAGAAGGAAGTCAACATAAAGTCGAAGATGTCTTGAGGAATACTGTGACCCATGTTTTGTTATCTCTTCAAGTGAGCGAACTGGAAGTTGTTGAACCTGAGTTGTATTGTCCTTCAGGGAGAGGGGGACTTTAACCCTGTAGGACATTTCCTTCACTTTTATGCCCTGAGCCAATACTCCTGATCTGAGGAATAACACACGCACTCTCATGGGAATGCAAATTTACACACTCACTTACACATGCACTTGAGTGTGTGTTAGATTGTATGTGTGTTTGTGTGTGCATGTGTGTGCGTGTGTGTGTGTGTGTGTGTGTGTGTTTGTGTGTGTGTGTGTGTGTGTGTGTGTGTGTGTGTGTGTGTGTGTGTGTGTGTGTGTGTGTGTGTGTGTGTGTGTGGTTGACCAGCAGCACATGGTTTCTAAGAGGATTTTGCAGATCTCAAGTTATTGTTGCTGTCTGGCTAAATTCTCTCTCTCTTTCTCTTTCTCTCTCTCTCTCGCTTTCTTTCTCTCTCTCTCTCTCTCTCTCTCTCTCTCTCTCTCTCTCGCTCTCCTTATACCTCTCTCTTTCCCTCTCTCTCCCTCCTCCCCTGCCTGTTTGAGTTTTCTTTCACTTCTTCGTCCCGATTAAGGGGAGGCTCTGTCCATCATGTGTCATGCCACTGACTGATCTGAAAGAGGAAGTTAGAGAAACTCACTTCCTGTTGTGCGAACAATGTTCTGCTGATTCACCACTACAAACCCTCCACCAAACAAGATCCCCTTGGTGCTGTGGAGAACCCAGCGCAGCCTGGATGGTGTTTGGAGGTCGGTCAGTCGAATCCTCTCTCCATTTTCCCCCTCCAGTCTCTCTATCCAGTCCCTCCCTCCAGTCTCTCCCTCCCTCCAGTTTCTCCATCCAGTCTCTCCTCCAGTCTCTCCCTCCAGTCTCTCCTCTAGTCTCTATCTCAAGTCTCTCCCTCGAGTCTCTCTCTCCAGTCTCTCTCTGCAATCTCTCTCGCCAGTCTCTCTCTCCAGTCTCTCCCTCAAGTCTCTCTCTCCAGTTTCTCCCTCTAGTCTCTCCCTCCAGTCTCTCCCTCCAGTATCTCTCTCAAGTCTCTCTCTCCTTACAGTCTCTCTCTCTAGTCTCTCCCTCCAGTCTCTCCTCCAGTCTCTCCCTCCAGTCTCTCCTCTAGTCTCTCCCTCAAGTCTCTCCCTTGAGTCCCTCTCTCCAGTCTCTCTCTGCAATCTCTCTCTCCAGTCTCTCTCTCCAGTCTCTCCCTCAAGTCTCTCTCTCCAGTTTCTCCCTCTAGTCTCTCCCTCCAGTCTCACCCTCCAGTATCTCTCTCAAGTCTCTCTCTCCTTACAGTCTCTCTCTCTCTAGAGTCTCCCTCCAGTCTCTCTCCAGTCTCTCCTCCAGTCTCTCCCTAGTCTCTCTCTCCAGTCTCTCCCTCCAGTCTCTCCCTCCAATCTCTCCCTCAAGTCTCTCTCCAGTCTCTCTCCAGTCTCTTTCTCTCCTTACAGTCTCTCTCTCCAGTCTCTCTACAGTCTCTTTCTCTCCTTACAGTCTCTCTCTCTTCAGTCTCTCCCTCCAGTCTCTCTCTCCAGTCTCTCCCTCCAGTCTCTCTCTCAAGTCTCTCTCTCTCCAGTCTCTACCTCCAGTCTCTCTCTCCAGTCTCTCTCCCTACAGTCTCTCCCTCCAGTCTCTCTCTCTCTAGTCTCTCCCTTCATCCCAGGAGATGAAGTGGAGATTCTCCTCTCTGGAAATTCACAGCAGCGACGCGCCAACTCTGACTGAGTGCATATTTCCCAACTCCTGCATCATCTGTTATTATAAACTCTGTGCCATAATCTGCCTCTGCATGCGTCCCGATGCATGGGATGTAGCGCCCTGGCGATAATAGCTCTACATCAATCCTCCTTGTGGTGAACGGTATGCGCCATTAGCGGACAGCGATAACTAGCTTGAAGAATTAGCATGGCTATCAGCGTGATTCATTTTCCTCTTGGTTGATATGGGGGGATTAGCCAAGGAGCTAGCAGGGAGATAGCGGTTCCTGCTGAGTTCAGCCGACCCCTCCCCTCCCCCTGAGATCAGATCGGGACAGAGTGCTTGATTCACCGCCCAGAGCTGCCTGGTGGTTACTGTCAGCACATGCAGCGCAAACACTGTTGTATGTTTGTGTCTCTGATGATATCACACTATATGTAAAAATCTAGAGTTCCCAAGTTAAACTTTGCCAGTGACAGGAAGAGTTCTTAAACCGAAGGCTACAGTATACTCAGGGTATATACTCTTTCACTCAGGGCCCGAACCTGAGTCCTCATAGTGCTGTGGTATTTAGAAAAGCACAATGTATATAACATGTATTATTATCTAATTATTAAATACATATAGAGCCATGATAGTAACTTCTGCCACCTACCCCTCCTACTGGTTCTGCTGGACAGCCGCCAGATGGAGATGTACCCGGGAGGTACCTGTCTTTATCAATCATGCCCTCTGGTTGCGCAGCTTGCAGTAATGATGTGGGGAAGTGTGGGGAACGCGGTTTGTTATTGAAAATTCCCGGTGTTAAATCAAATTTTAAGCAGGCCTGAAAGCCACAAAAGGAACATGAGCGAATGGAGGCATTCCTCATCATGGATAAAAACATTGGATGAGTTTCCAAACGACAGGTGGCCAAAAACCAGGGGGTGAAAGGTCACAGCCAGCACAACCACGACCTCCCTGCAGCAGAAACCGTGGCACGTGTGTGAGGCTTGAACCAGGTCTGGTTATCGTGCCTAAGCATATTGAGCTGGAATGTCACCAGACCAAACCAAATAGACACACACACACACACACGCACACACACACACACACACACACACACACACACACACACACACACACACACACACACACACACACACACAGACACACACACACTAGATTCTGTAGCTACTACAACATGTCACTCTGCTGGCGTTGAGGGACCAGTTGGCTGTCCTGAGGAGGCCCCACCTCTCCATGCTTCTCATATCTGTTATGTTTTCACTCTGCGGTCTCACTGCAAGGCTTGGTTTTCGAGCAAGGCGCTAAATCATCGTTAAACGCCCCTCAGAGAGAGAGGGAGTAGAGAGGGGTGAGGGAGAGAGAGACAAACAGAGAGTCAGAGAGAGAGAGAGAGAGAGACAGACAGAGACAGACAGAGACAGACAGAGCAAGAGAGACCAGTGTGGAGGAGTCTCTTTGGAACAATGGAGAGTGAGTGGTCTCGCTCTCGCTGGGATCATCCGAGAGACCTTTGAAGTGTCTGAATGATGGAGTCATTAGAAGCATCGGAGCAGGGCTGGACCAACCAGCCACAGCGCTGGGACACAGCCAAGCTGCACTTCTCAGTAATTACCTTGTCATAACAGAGAGATGGATGGCTCACTAATAGCCCCGATACCACACTCTAATTAAAGAGCAGGCTGTCAGCCAATTGGGATCAGAGTTGGAGATTCCGTGGAGCCGGGAAGAAAAGGGGAGGGGCCAGCTGAATGGCCCGCGGATCGGCTGTGTGGGTTAGTCTTATGTCAGCATTCCTGTCGCTCCGGGATGTGTTTTGACGGTACAGGTGTGCCCGTGTCCAGCCGGGGCACCAGCAGCAGACAGGGCTGTGTGTGTGTGGGTGTGTGTGTGTTGTGTGTGTGTGTGTGTGTGTGTGTGTGTGTGTGTGTGTGTGTGTGTGTGTGTGTGTGTGTGTGAGTGTGTGTGTGTGTGCGGGGGTGTAAACGGGCAGAGGAGTTGATACCGTCTCATTATGGCATTAGGGTGGTAATTGTTCCGTGTCACAGCACAGACGCGGTATTGTCTGAGGCAGTAATCCTGTGCAGTATATTTGTCTAGTGTAATACATACCTGCTTTATTTACCCAGGGAAGGTTTCCAGCACTGCCCTAGTTCCAATCATCAGGGAGCTGGTGCTTAGTGTTAGTTATGGTCCGGAATACAGTGTAACTGCTCTGTAAAACTTTTCAATGTAAGATTGCAGTTAAGTACTGGCAGAAAAGTGACAAGGCTTATACCGTTGGACTCATTGGAGTCTTAACTCAGTTTTGTGTATATAGCATGATGTAAAAATATTGTTTTCAAGCACGTTGAACGATCATTTGGACCCCCACAATACACTGTTTTTACACAACGCTGTACTGTAAAACCTAAATACAGTAGACTACTCTGAGAATTTTGCTGAATTCAGTGTGTCCTGAATAGAGTTTAAGTGTCCTGAATACAATGAAACTATGCTGAATCAAGTTGAAGGGTCCTTCAACTTGAGTGTACCTGACCTGAATAAGGTGCAACGTCCTGAATACAGTGGAAGGTACCTGAGAAAAGTGTAATTGTTTTGAATAAGGTGTACCTGAACTGAATACAGTGTAACTGTCCTGAAACCAATATAAGGGTCCTGAATACAGTATAACTGTCCTGAATACAATACAAGGGTCCTGAATACAGTGTAACTGTCCTGAATACAATACAAGGGTCCTGAATAGAGTGTAACTGTCCTGAATACAATACAAGGGTCCTGAATACAGTTTAACTGTCCTGAATACAATACAAGGGTCCTGAATACAGTGTAACTGTCCTGAATACAATACAAGGGTCCTGAATACAGTGTAACTGTCCTGAATACAATACAAGGGTCCTGAATACAGTGTAACTGTCCTGAATACAATACAAGGGTCCTGAATACAGTGTAACTGTCCTGAATACAATATAAGGGTCCTGAATACAGTGCAACTGTCCTGAATACAATATAAGGGGCCTGAATACAGTGTAACTGTCCTGAATACAATATAAGGGTCCTGAATTCAGTGCAACTGTCCTGAATACAATACAAGGGTCCTGAATACAGTGTAACTGTCCTGAATACAATACAAGGGTCCTGAATACAGTGCAACCGTCCTGAATACAATACAAGGGTCCTGAATACAGTGCAACTGTCCTGAATACAATACAAGGGTCCTGAATACAGTGTAACTGTCCTGAATACAATACAAGGGTCCTGAATACAGTGCAGCTGTCCTGAATAAAGTGGAACATCCGAATACAGTGTAATGTTCCTGAATACAGTGTTAGTGTCCTGAATACAGTGAAACTGTCCAGAATACATTGTGATATCGTGATGCAGTGTAATGCTCTTCAATGAAGGTAACGGCATGTATTCACAAAGCTCTCAGTGCTCTTTGTGTAGTGATAGATGAAGTCAATGTCTTCGATTGAATTACTCTTTAATGAGCTCTGGACGCTCTATAAGTGATCAAACAAAACACGCCACTGTCAGCAGAGGTTGGCTTTATTGCCATCAGTCATTCCAGAGGGCTTTGAGTTACGGTTGAAACAACATCTTCCAGCTTACTTATGAAGAGGAGGAGGAGGGGAGAAGGACCACAGCGAGGCAGAGGAGGAGAAGGAAGAGGAGGGAGGAGTGGAGGAGGAGGAGGGGAGGAGGAGAAGGAGGAAGAGGAGGGAGAGGAGGAGGGGGAGGAGGGGGAAGGAGGAGGAGGAGGGGAGGAGGATAACAGGGAGGAGGAGAAGGAGGAAGAGGAGGGAGAGGAGGAGGGGGAAGAAGGGGAAGAATAGGAGGAGGAGAGGGAGGAGAAGGAAGAGGAGGGGAGGTGGAGTTGTGGGAGGAGTGGGGAGGAGGGGGAAGGAGGAGGAGGGGAAGGAGGGGGAAGTGGAGGATGAAGAGGGGGAGGGGTGGGGAAGGGGGTTTGAGGAAGAAAGGAGGAGGAGGCAAAGACCGAGATGGAAAGCATCCAGGCTGTGGGGGAACGGTTGAGGACCAACGGGAGAACAGTTCCTGATAACAAGCTTCTCAGGGGACAAGCTATTAGCTGCTCCCCTATGTTAGCGGGCCCATGACCACTGTTAGCTCCAAACCATTCCTCTGTGAAACCAGGGGACAAAGTCATCTGGATGTTAGAAGGCCTGACTGTGAGTTGGATACGTTAGCCATATATCAGAACACTGGACCGTGAGTTGAATACGTTGGCTTAATGTTGAAACGCTGGACCGTTAGATGTTAGATAGTTAGATATGTTTGCTACGTCGGAGCAGTGAACAGTCCGTTGGATATGAATGCTACGACAGTAATACGCTAACTCTTAGATAGAAGAGAAAACCTTTAGCCTTGATCAAACTCTATTGTCAGATTCAAGTTTAGAGGAAACTGCTGAACATTTACCAAAACATTTCTTCTCGATTACATTTGCCAAATAGCCAGGGTGTTGATGGGTGTGTGTGTTTGTGTGTGTGTGTGTGGGGGGGGGGGGGGGGGGGGGGGGTGAACGGATACTGTATCATTTTTTTCCTTTGTGTTGCATAACTCAAGAGCCCTCATCAGATCAAATACCAGATAATCTGGGGTTTGGTTGAACTACAGATGTTTCAGTTAAGATGTGGTTAAGGTTGTGTCTGGTGAAACTGTAGGCTACAATGGCTGTTCTGGGAAACCCTGCTTTCATCACTTGATAATATTCTGATTAGCCAACAAGCAAAGTGGTTAGTAGTAGTTTGTGTATTATTCTTATTCGCTGACAAGCATACATAGACGTAAATAGTACTTAATCTAGTAGGCGTAGTAGTAATTTGCCTATGATACAGAGTGCTTGATTAGCCCACCTCCATGGACTTCGTAGTAGTTTAGTAGTTAGTAGTACTTACTTTACTGTGTTGATAAGATAACTAGCATACATAGACATTAGAAGCAGCTAGTCTATTCTTGCACAATGCCATTTTCCTATTAGTGTTAATGATTTCCCTGTATTTGTCATGGTAGTAGATCTCAATACAGACAGTGTTTGTAGGGTACATCTGCTAACAACTGCTCACATCTTGCCGTTCCAAAGCTTTATTTCTTTCGGGGGGGTTAGTGGGGGCTGGGGGGGTAATGTTTCCCTGAAGGATTCATATTTTGATTTTTCTGTATTCAAACACGTTCCCTCACTTCATAAATAACGCACTGGGGGGGGAGGGCTGCCAACAGGCAGTAGGGGGTTCTCGTGGGGTTGTGGACCTACTGGGAGGAAGGATGGACTCGTTTTCAACATGCAGGCCTGAGCTTCTAACTGTCTTTTTTTTTATTTGTTTTTTTATTTTGACGTTTTGAAACACCCATGTGTTGCCAGGTTGATTTTGAAAGCGGGGGTGGGTTGGACAGGTCCGTTTTTATTGGTGTCCTGTGGTCAGCCACTTCTGCAAAAAACCTGCAAAAACCTGCTTACGGGATGGGCAGTGGGGCCGGTTGGCTAAGAGACGTTGTAGGCAGGAACTTCAGAGTGCTTAACCAGGTCAAAATCGACTCTAATCATGACTGAACAAATTTAGCTGGATCTGATTATCAACAAGGGGTCCACATTCCAACGTCACAGAATACGCGGCGATTACCTAATACTTGGGAACAAAGAACAACAGGGTTTTAAATGTCAGTGCCAGAGTGCACACAAGCTTCCTTTCCACCCCTTTGTCACGTCAGCATCACCTTCACCTCCACCCACTGCCCGTGGCTTAAGGGACGAGCAAGGGGCCTAAGGGGAGCTTAGCCAGAGTGTAGACGCCATTAATATCCACAGTGTAACGCTTGATTCTAGAGTGTAGACGCCATTAATATCCACAGTGTAAAGCTTGATTCTAGAGTGTAGACGCCATTAATATCCACAGTGTAAAGCTTGATTCTAGAGTGTAGAAACCATTATATCCACAGTGTAAAGCCTGATTCTAGAGTGTAGACACCATTATATCCACAGTGTAAAGCCTGATTCTAGAGTGTAGACACCATTATATCCACAGTGTAAAGCCTGTTTCTAGAGTGTAGACACCATTATATCCACAGTGTCTAGCTGATTCCAACGTGTAGACACCATTATATCCACAGATTTTCGAGTACAATTCTGGAGTGGTGTATATACTCTTCACTCTACTCTTTACACAATGTGTCTACACTCAAGAATCATGGTAGAAACCTTTTATTGTTGGCCAAGAGGCCATGCAGGCAGGACCTTCAGAGTGCTTAAACCAGGTCAAAATCCACTCTAATCATGACTGAACAATTTTGGCTGGATGTGATTCAAAGACAAGAGGTCCAGATCCCAACGTCACAGAATACGCTGCGATTACCTAAGTTAGGAACAAAGAACAAGAGGATTTGAAATGTCATTGCAAGAGTGCACACAAGCCCCCTTTCCAACCCCAAGGTCACCCTCAGCTACCTCCACCTCCACCTCAACCCCACCTCACCTCCACCTCACCTCCACCTCACCTCACCTCATCTCCACCTCCACCTCCACCTCCACCTCCACCTCACCTCACCTCCACCTCCACCTCCACCTCACCTCCACCTCAACCCCACCTCCACCTCACCTCCACCTCAACCCCACCTCCACCTCCACCTCACCTCCACCTCACCTCCACCTCCACCTCACCTCCACCTCACCTCCACCTCACCTCCACCTCAACCCCACCTCCACCTCCACCTCACCTCCACCTCCACCTCCACCTCCACCTCCCCTCACCTCCACCTCACCTCCACCTCACCTCCACCTCCACCTCACCTCCACCTCACCTCCACCTCCACCTCCACCTCACCTCCACCTCACCTCCACCTCACCTCACCTCCACCTCACCTCCACCTCACCTCACCTCCACCTCACCTCCACCTCACCTCCACCTCCACCTCACCTCCACCTCACCTCACCTCCACCTCCCCTCACCTCCACCTCACCTCCACCTCACCTCCACCTCCACCTCACCTCCACCTCACCTCCACCTCCACCTCCACCTCACCTCCACCTCACCTCCACCTCACCTCACCTCCACCTCACCTCCACCTCACCTCCACCTCCACCTCACCTCCACCTCACCTCACCTCCACCTCCACCTCCACCTCACCTCCACCTCACCTCCACCTCACCTCACCTCCACCTCCACCTCCACCTCACCTCACCTCCACCTCACCTCCACCTCACCTCCACCTCCACCTCACCTCCACCTCACCTCACCTCCACCTCCACCTCCACCTCACCTCCACCTCACCTCCACCTCACCTCACCTCCACCTCCACCTCACCTCCACCTCACCTCTACCTCACCTCACCTCCACCTCCACCTCCACCTCACCTCCACCTCAACCCCACCTCCACCTCGACCTCAACCTCACCTCCACCTCCACCTCCACCTCCATCTCACCTCCACCTCAACCCCACCTCCACCTCCACCTCACCTCCACCTCACCTCCACCTCAACCTCACCTCCACCTCCACCTCCACCTCACCTCCACCTCCACCTCACCTCCACCTCCACCCCACCTCCACCTCCACCCTGTCAAATAATCCACAACGATCTTAAGGCTCTTATAGTGGGGCCCTGTGGCATTATGAAGGTACACTCACACACACACACACACACACACACACACACACACACACACACACACACACACACACACACACACACACACACACACACATATAAATTCCTGTATATAGACATATATATCTACGCATCTATCTATCTGTCCGTCTGTCCGTCCGTCCGTCCGTCCGTCCGTCCGTCCGTCCGTCCATCCATCCATCCATCTATCCATCTATCCATCTATCCATCTATCCATCTTTCTATCTTTCTGTCTGTCTGTCTGTCTGTCTGTCTGTCTGTCTGTCTGTCTGTCTGTCTGTCTGTCTGTCTATCTATCTATCTATAATAGAAGAAGAGAGAAGAGGATGGAGGAGATGAGTGGAGAGGGGAGCAGAGAGGGGAGGAGAGAGGAGAGGAGGGGAGAGGAGAGAGGACAGGGGAGAGAGGAGAGAGGAAAGAGGAGAAAGGAGAAAGGAGGTTTAAAGTCATTCTGTTGCCCTAATCTAAAGCCCTGCTGGCTCTTTCCTCCTCTCTTGATCTTTCCTTTGTTTTCTTCAAGTTTTCTTTCTGTTTTACACTCCCCCCCCCCTTTCTGTCCCCAGAGAGAGGGGCGGGGGAGAGAGAGAGACCTTGTATTCCAGCCAGAACCTGAGCTTTGGACTTGAGACCTGGATCAGAATCAGGAGGGGTGAGTATCTAATGTCTTACAGATTAAGTAGAAACACATTATCTCCCTCCCATCTCTCTCTCTCTCTCTCTCTCTCTCCCTTTTTTCTCTCTCTACTCTCTCTTCCCCTCTCTCTCTCTCTCTCTCTCTCTCTCTTGCTCAAACACGCACACACGCGCGCACACACACACACACACACACACACACGCACGCACGCACGCACGCACGCACGCACGCACGCACGCACGCACACACACACACACGCACACACACACACACACACACACAAACACACACACAAACACACAAACAAAGTCACACATTTGAGAGAAGATGGGTCAGGGGAGGTTTTTTACTAAACCTGACGTTAAAGAGCCCAGGTGCCCCATTGGGAGGTGACCCCTCAGTATCTTTCCTCCATCCCGCCTCTCTGATCTCTGTTCCCAGAGTCTGAACAACCAAACCCATTACACATTACAGGCGGACTAACCCTTTCTCTCCAATGCAGTTCAGAAATAATCAAACTCATTAACTTTTGCTAATCGTTCTTCTTTTCTCTGTCCTGATTGCTGAGTAGCATCGAATAAATTCATTCAAACTCCCCCTCAAAACAAACCAGGTACAACTGTTGTTATTCTTTTTCTACTGCTGAATACTGAGGTCATTTCTCAGCGAGTAATTCCCTGAAGTTATTCTGAGAACATCTTTACACCAGAGGGAGACGTGTTGAGTCAATACTGTAAAGATCAGTAGTAAGGAATTGTAATTTTCGTTAAACATGCCTTAATTTCAGCAGCTTTTATCAATGCATTAAGTGGGATTTACCTGAGTCAAGTTTACTTCATGTAGATGAGGCTGTAAAACAGCTGCAGAAGGTACCTATAAGGACTTTGAATGCTGCATACACAGAGCAGCTTGTAGAGTCATGGGGGTTATAGAAAGTCCCTCCAGAAAAATGTTTTTTTGTGATTGTTGCGGCCAAAGATCCTTGATTATGCTCCACGTTTTCTTAAAAAATGCGATGAAATATGCTGCATATTTATGCAATTTTATGCGATGAAATTGCGGGAACTTGCGAAAAAATGCGGGAACTTGCGAAAAATGCAGCTCTTCGAAGACATTCACGTCGCGTAATTACGTCACTTCATAACGTTCCCATGGCAACAGGGGGAAATGGCTGCTCTTGTGTGAAGTAAACGCAACATTTTTCAACTTTCTGCTAAGATATATGTGACTTTTTTGCAACGAAAATGCGGGGATTATGAAATCATGCAAGCCCCGCATATTTTGCGCGGAAATCTGCAATTTATGCGGTGAAAGTGCGGCATATTTGAAAAAATGCGTCCCCGCATGAATATGCAGACTTTGGCTGATTATGCGTTGAATTATGCGATCACATAATCACGTTTTTCTGGAGGGACTGTATAGACAGAGCAGCTTGTAGGGTCATGGTGGTTATAGACAGAGCAGCTTGTAGGGTCATGGTGGTTATAGACAGAGCAGCTTGTAGGGTCATGGTGGTTATAGACAGAGCAGCTTGTAGGGTCATGGTGGTCATAGACAGAGCAGCTTGTAGGGTCATGGTGGTTATAGACAGAGCAGCTTGTAGGGTCATGGTGGTTATAGACAGAGCAGCTTGTAGGGTCATGGTGGTTATAGACAGAGCAGCTTGTAGGGTCATGGTGGTTATAGACAGAGCAGCTTGTAGGGTCATGGTGGTCATAGACAGAGCAGCTTGTAGGGTCATGGTGGTTATAGACAGAGCAGCTTGTAGGGTCATGGTGGTCATAGACAGAGCAGCTTGTAGGGTCATGGTGGTTATAGTCATTTTGTGAAAAACAAAGAATGAACACGTGCACGCACACACACACACACACACACACACAACACCTGTGTCCTATTGACACGCCTCTATGAGCAGGTAAAATGAAGAGACGGCAGAGGGAGTGTGTCGGCAGAGGGAGTGACAAAAGAGTGAGAATCAGGATACATGAGGAGGTGAATTGAACTAGAGAGAGACTGATATAGGGTAAGAAAGAGCGAGAGAGAGAGAGAGAGAGAGAGAGAAAGAGAGAGAGAGAGAGAGAGAGACAGCCAGACAAAGGGAGAGAGAGAGAAAGAGAGAGAGAGACAGACAGACAGACAGACAAAGGGAGAGAGAGAGAAAGAGAGGGACATTAGACACCTCTCTGTCTTACAGTTTACCCCCTGACCCTGTCGACCCCACGACAGGGTGAGTGAAGCAGGAAGAGCAGCATTCTGCTGGTGGTTGTAACTCCCTAAGCAGATCCAAGGCCTGCATTGTG
This sequence comes from Pollachius pollachius, assembly GCF_949987615.1. Taxonomy (NCBI): domain Eukaryota; kingdom Metazoa; phylum Chordata; class Actinopteri; order Gadiformes; family Gadidae; genus Pollachius; species Pollachius pollachius. The sequence continues at coordinate 8,789,800 of NC_136938.1, read as the reverse complement.
GGGAAATCACACCTCATTAACACATATCCGATGCTAGTCAGATAAGGTCACCTGTGTTGTTCTGAGGTTAGACTGGTGAACATATCTGATGCTAGTCTGGCTCACTTTAGGGCAAAATCAAAGCTGTGTTTATTTTTACGGACGTTATTGCAATTGAAAATAGGCCATAGCCAGGCGCCACGGCCTAACACAGCATTCCTCATTTTAAAGGGGAAGGAATAATGGTGTGATTTCGGATTTTTTTAGTACACGACTCACACAACTGTGTTCTGTATCTACGGATGTTTCGGCAGTTAGCTTTGAGCAAAGCAATTAAAAACCCAAATAAGAGGAGTTATGGAAGAGTCAAAACATGGTTGTTTGTTTAAAGGTTGAGTCAACCTAGATTTTTGTGGGAGAACTTCCACAGTAGATTAAAAAACATCCCCAGTGTGTTGCTCACTGATGCTTGTTTGACCCAAACAGAACCATTTCAACTGGGGGGCAGGGGGCGTGGGGTTTAAGTAGTTTCGGTGTTGTGGGGAAGTGTGTTATTCACTTTTTCGAGTGGTTGTCATGGCGATGGAGGGGTGATGTCATGTGAGGTGCTGGATGGTATAAAGTTAGTGCCAGGCATGATGAGGTCAGCATTTGTGAGGGTCACGAACATGCTGCCCCGCGTGGTCATCATCACACACACATGACACACACACTCACACACACACACACACACACACACACACACACATACACAAACACACACACACACACACACACACACACACACACATAAAAACCATACACACACACACACACACACACACTCACACACATACAACCCATACACACACACAAACAGACACACGCACACACACAAAAACACACACACACACATACACAAACACTCACACACACACACGCAAACACACACACATATACACAAAAACACACACATACACACACACACGCAAACACACACACATATACACAAAAACACAGACAAACACACAGACCCACACACATGCACACATACACAAACACATACACACACACACACACACACACACACACACACACAAGAAATGCTCACACTCACACACAGAATGGGACACACATGACTCACACACGTATACACAGAAAAACACAGACACACGCACAGACCCACACATATGCAAACACCCCCAAACATACACACACACACACACACACACACACACACACACACACACACACACACACATACAGATACACACACACACACATACACACACAGACTGTTTAGGATGAGAAGTGAGTGGAAACCAACTTTGCTTCAGCATACTGGGGGACCCTTAGCGTTATACTAATACTGTATCATTCCACTCACTTACTTTCTCCTCCTGCTAGTAGGAACTTTCTGGATGTTCATTGTCCATCTGTAAGTCCATCTGGAAGATAGAGAGCTTTCAGGCAAAAATAGAATGAAAAATACGGACTGAGAAAGAAGGAGGCTAATGCAGAACCTGAAGAAACAAAGGCATTCCAAACATTAGCTAAAAAATGCTCCCCCCGCTACTGTTCCTGTCATTAACCAGATACTGCGAGCTAGTATTATCCTGGGCTAGCTAGCATTAGTCTCAAATTTCTAGAATTATCCTGTGCTACCTTAGCATTAGCCTCAGATGTATAGTATTATATGTTTGTTATTTGTCCCTGCACTCAACAATTAGCCAGTTGTGGTTAGAATGGAGTAGATTTAACTAGAGTACTCATGTACTGATTATGATATCTGAACTCCACTTTAGGTCTGGCTGAGGTTTAATCTGAGGGGGATGGTTCCTCATGTGATGTCATCTTGATGATTTAAAATACTTTATTCAAGCTATTTAAATACTTTCGTTTGGTCATCCACACACACAAACACACACACACACACACACACACACACACACACACACACACACACACACACACACACACACAGCACCGCTGACAGCAGCAGACAGGTTCACAGAAACTGTGCAAGCATGTCATACATACACCCCCCCCCCCCCACACACACACACACACACACACTCTCTCTCTCTCTCTCTCTCTCTCTCTCTCTCTCACACACACACAAACCTACAAACATACACGGGACACAAGAACAACACACGCATGTTCACACACATACAGGACTCAAGGACAACACACACACACACGCGCGCACACACAAACACACAAACACACACATACACAGACACAAACACAAACAAACCCACAAACAGGACAGAAAGACAACAAAAATGCACAGACACACACATACACACACACAAATACACACAAATACACACGCACACAATTTTACAGGAACACACACATAGATAAGGAATCAAACACACACAAAGACACACACGCATACAGGATACAACGACAACACATGCATGTATACAAACAGACATGCATATAAATAAACACACACTTAACAAATACACATAGACACACACACGCACAGTGATGTGCAACACACACACACATATACACACAACAGAAATACACACTGATACAAAGACACAAACAAAAACACACACATTATATACAATCAACGTTCTTATCATACAAGAAGACAAACCGAATGAATGATGCTCAGAAAGCTAGACCTTGAAAAGAAAATCAAATAATGCATGGCATTACATATAGATATTGCAATGCAAATAATAATCCTGGAGTCTATATGTAGTTCTATCATATCTGCATTTCTAACCCTAATATCCAGTTATATTCTATATGCAGTTCTAGTCTATATAAGTTATATTTTATATTTCATTCTGGTCTATATGCAGTTTAATTATTATATTTTATTTATTATTTCGCTATATATCTATATGCAGTTCAATTCTACAATCAGTTTTATTCTATATGCTACACCTGGGTACTGCTACACCTCTACAAGTCCCTACACCTGTACTAAATCACGCACACATACACACACACGCAGGCAAACACACACACGCACACACACACACACACACACACACACACACACACACACACACACACACACACACACACACACACACACACACACGCACACACACACACACACACACACACACACACACACTCATGCACATACATGGCTTTTAGTGCTTAAACAATCTGAACCTTAACCCTAGCAGGGTTATTGACCCGGGCAAGGTTCACAGACTGATACTTTTTTGGAGGTTTATTCACAGTTCTATTCTCTCTCTCGCTCTCTCTCTCTCTCTCTCTCTCACTCTCTCTCTCTCTCTCTCTCTCATTCAACACACATTCAAACTCATACACAAAATACATATTAATACAAAATAATATAATGTTGTATCATTTCAAGTTATCATGCCAGCCTAATTTACTTTTTCAACGCAAAGTCAGATGCCCCTGCAGCAAGCAGCAAAAGCAATGAAATATGAAAAACACTTAAAGATTGATATCTCAATAACGTTTTGATATCCAGCAGACCTCCCCTCCTCCAGGAGGCCTGTACCTCCTCTATGAAGCCTGCTCCTCCTCCAGCAGGCCTGCACCTCCTCTATGAAGCCTGCTCCTCCTCCAGCAGGCCTGCACCTCCTCTGGGAGGCCTGAGTCTCTTCCAGGAGGCCTGCACCTCCTCAAGGAGGCCTGCATCTCCTCCAGCAGGCATGCACCTCCTCCAGGAGCAGGAGCACCTTGCTGACTGCAGCGATTCCCTCCCATAAAAAGACAAACAGGAAGAGGAGTAGAGGAGGAGGGAGCTTCTCTCGTCAGCCTTTTTCACTTCCTCTTTCTCCTGAGGCGTCTCCTTCAGGGTGTGTGGGGGGGGGGTGGGGGGGTGCAACTGTAGGACGAGCATGACTCACCCCCTCCCCCCATCACTACGCCTACTCCCATACTGTTCTCCTCGAAGACCCCCCCCCCCCCCCGCATACACACTCCCAAACCCCCCTCGACTCCTCATGTCTCCGTTCTCCTTACTCTCTAGTTCCTCTTTTAAACCACTCCATCTGCTGCTCCAATTTTTTTGGCATCCCTTTCCTCCCATCATCTGATGACCTGCTTTCCTCTCGGCCTGGACACAACATAACAACGGGGGCAACAAAGGGCTGATTGTGGTTCCACGTCGACGCAACGCAATGACCACGCAGGCGCTTCGACGCAGTGGTGAACCTGTTTTGGTTCTGCGTCGGGTTTTAGTGAGTTGACCAATCACAGCCCTTGCTGCTGCGTCGCCTCGACGCAAGGTTAAAATCTTTGGTAGGCGCCATTAGGCCCGTGCGGTGGATTGAAGGAGGTAATGGATCCATAAAACCCCTTGCGTTGCGTCAACGTCGAAGCGTAATCAGCCCTTAAACCAGGTCCCTAATTTCCCTGTCCCCCTTATTTTCTCAGAGCATCAGCATCCTTGCCCCCACTTCCTATAACTTTACCATTCGCTACTCCCTCAAACCTTGTTGTAGCATCCTTACTCACTAGCTCTCCAGTCCAGTTTCACAGTGGAGGGAGCTGCACCAAGCCATTGATTGTGAATGCATTTAATTCAATATAATCAGCTAGTATCTGCAGGATGATGCATGATGAATGTTTAATAGATGAATGGATGATGTATAAGATGCAGGATTACAGAAGTCAATTTAAGGATCTTAGCTTTACATGTCACAGTGTTAAATTCTGTGTTCTACTCTCTTGTGTTTCTTGATAACATCTGGGATCCAGCAGTCCTTTATTTACGTTATTTACGTTACAATTTACGTTATTGCGGAGCCTCTGGGGGGAGACGGCAGAGAGCCTTGGCCAGAAACCAGAAACAGTAATAATGGCTTTAGTAATGCGCATTATACACGCCACCTAGTTGGCTACCACACTCCAGCTAGGTGACTTTGACTGGGCTCCTCCAGACAAGGACACAGGGTGGTGGTGTTAAAAAAGGGGGTGTTATTTTAAGGCATGCAGACAATGATGTATGAAGATGGTGCTCCATGCTGCCATGTAGTTGGTCTCCTTGAGTGTGTGTGGCGATGGCTGGTTTATCCTGTTGCACATTGATTGCTCAATGTACAACAGGTGTGCAGCCTCAACAGCCCCAGATTCCAAATAGGTCTGACTGGGGCCAGATGAGGCTGCATAGACCAGCCATCATGCACACACACTCCACAATGGAGTTTTACCTTGTTTCCTGTTTCGTTACAGAGATTTTCTACTGAGATTTTCTACAGTTTACTACTGCTAATGGAATTTGTGGTCGCATTACAGATGCTCTCATCTGGAAACATGATTAGCCAAACAAACATGAAGCAAAAGAAAGTCCCCCCGTCACCCAGATTTTACCCGATTTTTGATTCTGATGTAGTCTGATTCATGAGACTAGATATTCTATTGTACTTCCTAAATGTTCTGCTCTATATGTTATATTCTCGATTTTATATTCCAGTTGTTCTATAATAGATGTTATATTCCAGATGTTTTATTATAGTTGTGGTATATGTTCTATTCTAGTTGTTTGTGATGTTCAATTCTAGATGTTATAATATAGATATTATAGGTGTTCTATTGTAGATGCTCTGCTCTAGATGTTCTGAGAGGTTATATTAAAGAGGTTCTAGGTGTTCTACTCTATATCAAATTCTAGCTTTTTTATCCAAGATACAGTGTTCTCAATGTTCTGAACTTCATGTTCTTTTTCAGGTCGACTCATCCAACCATTGCATCATTTGAGATATTTTATCGTTGGACATCGTACCCTCGCTTCCTTTGTTCCCATGCAAGCGTAGTGCTCTATTGAAATATATAGTAACGTTGCATTGATGAGGAAATCTCTTGCCAAGACAGGGCTGATTCATGACCATGGGATACTTTTTTGGAGGTTTCCTAGATAATATGGCACATATTATAATGTTATTGAGGTTACGTTTATTTCGGTCTGGTATCGTTTTATGGAGGTAGCTTTGTTTCTTTATGACGAGTGCGAAACATTTTGCATTGCAAACGAAAATAATTATTCTGAAGAAAAAAATGAGCTTTTAAGGATTTAACATAGCTATTTTATTTCTGATCAAATATTGTATATTCGAGATCAAAACGTTCCAATCAAAAATGATCCTAATTCTAAGTCTCTGACCAGTAGTGACTGGTAGTGATCCAGATTGTTGGAGGAGCCTGGGCGTGATATAGGTGAGTGGGAGGGGCCTAGTGATGGCCCAGGTGAGTGGGAGGAGCCTGGTGGTTATAAAGAGAGTGGGATGACGGGTGAGTGCTGCAGGACAAGGGGCATATAAGGACAGGTCTCTACAGACTGCCAGTGACATTACTACAAGGGGACGGGGTTTTAGGTAGGTAATTGTGTGTTGGGTGGTGGTGGTGGTGGTGGGGGGAGGGGGGGAGGGGGAGGGGATAAAAAAGGGGAAACTTACCAGAAGTAAAGCAGGAAGTGGGCGGAGTCATAATGCCGGGAAGCCTCCCGCTTGGAGATCAAGAAGTCGGAAGGACACATCGACCACAAGAAGCATGTATTCACACTCGTGCAGGCACACACACAGACGCACACACCCAGTGAACACTGCGAACATGCACGGAGACATCATGTCCTCCCACCTGTCCTCCATTGATAAGACACATGTCTAGCATCGTCTTATTGTCTTAGCGCCTAGCCTTGCATCTATGCTATCATCACCGCCACCTTCAATGGTAAAGGTTAAGCGTTAGCAGGCATAGCATAGTTAGTCACAGCCAGTGTCTGGAGATGAGTCAGCTACATCCAGTAGGGCAACAGGTCAACCTGGCTAAAAACGCTGCCCAATGGAACATAGTAGGATTTACCCACATTTCACAACACCAGCCTTGCACACACACACACACTCTGTCCAGGGCTGCATGCAAATCACTATAAGATTTTATTTTGATGGTCTATAGTGTCTCTAACATGTAGTTTTTTGTCTTTTTTTAACAAATTATGTTCAGTGACACTAGATTGTG
>NC_136938.1:8772873-8780373 GCF_949987615.1 Pollachius pollachius | reverse complement strand
TCCACCTCCACATCCACATCCACTACCTCCACCTTTGCTTCCTCCACCTCCACAGCCTCAGCCTCCACTTCCTTCACGTAGGCCCCTACCTCCCGATCCTCCATTACCTCCACCTCCACGACCTCCACTTCATCTACCTCAACCAACTCCACTACTGGCACTACGTCCACCTCCACCACCATCTCCTCCGACATTCACCACCCCCTGCCCCTCTCCCACCTCCACCTAATTCCATCCGCCTACCATCTCCTTCCAATTCAACACATCCACCTCCACATCCACCGTAACTAGCTCCACCTCCTCCATCTCCACCTCCACTACCTCCAATTCCACCTAAACTACCTCTCCCTCCACTAACTCAACTAAGCCCGGCTCAACTACCTCCGTCTCCACCTCCATTGCATCTTTATGAAGTACCTCCACCTCTACCCCCACCTCCAGTAGCTTCACTTGCACCAGCCCACTACTGTCACCTCCAAATCCTGCAACTCCACTACCTCCACCTCCACAACCTCCACCTCCACCACCTTCACCTCCACCACCTCCACCTTTAATCCCTCCAACTCTGCAGCCTCCACCTCCCACTTCTTCCACCACCTACACCCCCTCTCCCATCCTCCACAGAGCCCAGCAGAACATGACGTCCCTCCACTTGAGGACAAGGACTTACTTAAGAGTCAACAGCGGGAAAACAAAAGCCAGTGTTTATTTGCAGGCCAAACAGAGAAGGAAGCCACAGTCGCTTCTCTAAACAAAACTTAGCAAAGATGCAGACGGAGCATGTCTCCGAGTTTCACTCGGACGCCCGGGATGGAATTTACGACAGTTAGGCAAAACTCTTATGTAGACTGTTTATGCTCCTCTTTTACAGGCTGTTTTCCCTTCTCGCTCTGCCGCTACACTGCAGTCATCACTCCATCATTCTGCCTTTCTCCTCTCGCACTGCAAGCACACCTCTACTCTCGTCTGTTATTGTAACTGTTGGTGAGGTTCTGCCCTCCCCCCCCCCCCCCCCCCCCCCTTCCCCACCATCTCCCCCCACACCCCTTCCACTACCACCACCGCCACCCCACCCAAACAAAAGGATCCTACGTCTTGTTTCGGTGAATGTTGTATAATGACAGTTACGTCTCAGAGCTTTGACACATATCTGAACCTTATGTAAGAGTCTGCACTTCAGGGTGTGTATCTCCTCATGTGTGTGTGTGTGTGTATGCGCCCGTGTACTTGTCGCAGATTGTGTGTGTGTGTCACCTCAGAGTGTGAAAGAGGAAGTGTGTTGTGCTAATCTCGCTCTCTGCCAGAGTCCGCAGGCTTCCTGTGGGGGTCCAGGCTTGGACGGGGGGAGGGTAGGTAGAGCAAGTGGGACTGCGGTTCCGACCTATCAGCTTCTGCGTCTGTCTGGCTGTTACCGCGTAATGTAATAGGAGCAGCGCTACCTGCCATTCAGAATCTGATGGAAGATCTAATCTATCTGCCCATCTGTCTGACACGAACACACACACATGCACACACACACACACGCGCGCGCACACACACACACAAACACACACACACAAACACACACACACACACACACACACACACAAACTCAGACATATATGGACATGCACACACACCCTTACGGACGTGTTCCCACATGCACACGCATGCACACACACACAAACACGCAAACACACACACACACATACACACATGGAAATGCACAAACACTCACACACACATATATATGGACATGCATACACACACACACACACATACACACACCCACACATACACACAGCAAACAACTAAACATTTTAACCACACACTTATATAACAATAACTAGTTTGCATATGGCTTTGTGTGTAAAAGAATGTATGGTTGTATTCACGTGTGTGCTTGTGTTTGCATTTGCCCTGAACGTGTGCATGTATCGGTATGTGTGTGTATGTATGTGTGTGTTTTTATATTTGTGTGTGTGTATGGCACTCTGTGTATGTCACTGTGAGTATATCGGTGTGTGATTCATTGTGTATTGTGTGTGTGCTACCCCAGTCAAAGATATAAATAATCGGCCGTTATTGGTTGAGAAAGTGTTCTGTTAAAAGAGGCAGCAGAAGAGTGTTGGCCGGGAGAGTGAACGATTGTGGGAAGTGAGCTGGCGGGGGGTGAGGGCAAATTTCTACCCAACAGGAAGAAGAAGTCAGCACTAAGGTCAACAAGTTGGACCTTAGCATGGCCATGTTAATATTTTAATAAAGGTTAAAGAATCAAGGTTAAGCCGAAATCCACAGATGAAATATTGCACGTTGTCCTTCGACTAATATCATTTTTATAATCACCAATCATTTTATAATCGCCAAGATGAATTGTCTAGTCCAGACAGATTTGTATGTATGTTTAGGGCCTCTATGTTTATACCATAATATAGAACTATAATGATAGAATATCGAATATATAACTTATCATATGTAAGCACTCATTTACTTACCAAAGACGAAATGTGCTCATAGATCATAGACCTTCACCAAGACATCAGCCTGAATGAAGTGGGCAGGGCTTGGAGGAGGCCAATTAGCCAATGAGTGAGGCAATGAGTCCGATGACCTCACACAAGGCCCCCCTTTTAGATACACAAGGGTTTATATATATTTAAATAAATATATAACGCTAACATAACGTAATGTTGCAATATTGGATTTCCCTGGGAGATTATTCCATAGGATGTAGGACAGGCTGCCTGTAAAGAAGACTACAGTCAGGGTGTGTTTTGAGTGAATATATAACGTGTGGTCGAGAGAAGAGCGAGAGAGACAACTACCTGTCTGCGTGCGCATGATGTCACCAAACCACCACTGAGAACTGGCTTATAGACTGAAAGACACACAATCTGTACATCATACCCACACAATGAGGAAGTTCACAGACGCACACACACAAATCCTCACATACCCTCCCTCACAAACACACACACACACACACACACACACACACACACACACACACACACACACACACACTGAGACACACACAGAAAGACATACAGAGAAAGACTTACACGGAAACACACAGAACCACAAACAATGCTTAAAGTTACGTCATCTTAACAAACTAAATTAGACGTGTGCCTTAGCACTTTTAAATTAACATTCAGCTAGTGAATAGCAATCTTGACCCTCAAGAGCACATGTTCCATTATTTTTGAGTTGATGATGAACGCGACTCACAAGCACAGCTTCTATGTCGATTCTCAACTGGCCATTAACTCGTGGTGTGAAAGTTTAACACTATAGCCTTTAGTTTATTAACAGCTACTACTTTGTTTTGGGGATTTTTTTATGGGAGTGAGTCTAATAAAAGACTTCCACCTTCCATGCATTATATAACTAAATCAGCAATACTTGTAATTATTTTGGAAATAAGCTTCCTTCACACTGTGAGCGTTAATGCTCGATTCAGATTTATTGCCTTGATCCGATTGCCTTGATCCGTCCCAGTCCGAACTTTCTATGTTGTGCATACTTAATGTACAGAGGAGCAATAACAAAGACGCCAAGCACAGCACCCAGGGAAGTTAACCTGGAGGCCACTGAGGCCAGAGTTCATTGTTTCATTTATTAGCTGATGGGTAGTAGTGACGACACTGTTGATAGGTTCACACTAGTGGCTGTTCCTTATATAATGACCTTTTTACTTTTTAACTTCTAAAGCTAATTTGTTAAAAACAAATGTGATATTTTAAAGGGGTCACCTTATTGTTTACACACTGTTCATTGCTGCAGAACCGCCTTCATCCTTTCTGATAACTCTTGGAATTAGTGACTGTCTCTTTAAGGCCTCCTGAAAAGCCCAGTCTACTCTGATTGGTCAATCGCTAAGCCCTTGTGTCGGCAATCTTACGCCTGAGTCCCGAGCAGCTTTAAACGCTGCCTATATCAATGGCTTTGGTTCAGCCACACCTTATCAAACCCGAGGTTCACCCAAAAGTCTATTACAAACTTACTTTATGACTGTTCAGACTGAGGTCCTATTGCAGAAATTAGACCTGGATCTGATTCAGGACCACATGGTGAAAGCGGCCCCAATCTGAATCAAAAAGGTCAGCTTCCATTTGATGAAATAATTATTTTCAACAATAACAAAAATACACCCATTTGTTCTCTTTGATGTTACTCTCAAATAATTATTTTCCTTAAAAACAATCATTTTATGCCTCAGAAAGTTGCTCATGCACGTCAACGGTTGATTCTTGTGAAACCAAAAGCATGCCCATACGAAGAAGATGTCACAATCTGTCCATTGAGGTTTATCGGCATTAAATACAATCAGATACAACATATATTGGTTATTGTATAGGGCACTCCGTGGAGGAGACTAAGAGGTCAAAATTCAGAACCTGAAGGCTCATTAGAACGTCCTCTTAGTCCTCGCCTGCATCCCATCACCTGCCTCTAACCGTTGCACTATGGTACGTTCTCTCTCTGCTCTATTTGCATGACTACATACTTTTAGTGACCATATTTTACAAAAAGCTGACTTGAGCAAATACTGAAGTCATATAATACATACCTAAAGTCAAATTATTTATGTTTTTTTAATCTAGAAACTCCAAAAGCTTATGATGGAAACAAATATCTAGAGGTCTTTTTTTTACAGGCTGAGAGACAGTATTCTACATGGAGTCAGCTATCTCTGCATCTCTCCTTTCTCTTTCTCTTTCTATGTCTCTCTCTCGATCTCTCTCCCATCACCAAACACAACCACACACACACCCAAACACACAATATCGCTTTTCTACAGAAAAACAGAACACAATAAACCAACAACAATCACACACCCCCCCCCCCCCCCCCCCCCCCCCCCCCCCCCCCCCCCCCCCCCCCCCCCCCCCCCCCCCCCCCCCCCCCCCACACACCCTGTCACACATGTGGAGTCTGGAGGCCTGGTGCCGACTCGTCATGAGAGTCCTGGGCCGGGGGAGCGAGGGGGGATCAGGTGAGATCAGGGGGGGGGTTAACATCAGATTAAACTCTTAGCAGCAGAATGCTGTCTGAGCCAGGCTGAATCACAGCCTACCTTCAGCCAGGTAGGGCGCGTGTTTGGATGTGTGTGTTTTGGTATGTGTGGGTGGGGCCGGTATGTTTTGGTCACAGCACCACCACACACAAATAATTACAATAGTATTAATTATAATCATGATAACACATTTGATTCATAAAGCGCCATTCTTTGATTGCCAGCCGAGTTACAGTATGAGGCGAAAGAATAACAGAACACGCGCGGACACACATACACACAAACACACACACACACACACACACACACACGCACACGCACACGCACACACGCACACACACACACACACACACACACACACACACACACACACACACACACACGCACACACACACACACACACACACGCACGCGATGATCTGCAACCAAAACAGTCAACCCAGATAAGATTCACCCTTCTGGCACAGACCTTGTAGGGGAATGGTTCACTCCCCCAGGATGTGACCAGGGCATCCTTAAAAGGGCTTCCTGTTCCTCTTACCCCCTGTAAATAGCCAGACAGTGTGAAGGTGTACTGTACTGCCAGAGGCCTACAGAGGCAGGTCTGTCTACAACGTGAACATTCCAAAAGACGTTCCTTTGGTATTAATGACAGATGTTTACGCCTGTTGATTAGGACTCACGAGTCACGAGCCCCTCCCCCAGGCGTGCCATTTGGTGGTTGAACTTGATCCATGGTGAGTGACATGCAACCTGTCTGATCCCCCCTCGCAGGTGCCTGGCCCTTGGCTTGGCTGATCTGTTGGTAGACGCAGTCCCACCCAGTTCACAGATTTCCTCCAGAGCAGACACGGTCAGAGGATAGTAGAAACACATTCCTAACTGGAAACAGGTTTTCTCAGAAAGGCCTTTGTGAATGGATGGTCTCTTTTAGTGTCTTGGATCAGAACAACTGTTTTGTGAAGATCCCAGTTTGTTTTAGAGCACTGTTGGGACTGTTCGACCCGGGATCGGTGTTGCTATTGTTACCATGGTGAACAGATGATTGTTAATTACTGCAGAACGATCTGCACGCTGTTGACCTTATAAACCAAAACAGACCGTTAACCACAGAGAGATAGATAGATAGATAGATAGATAGATAGATAGATAGATAGATAGATAGATAGATAGATAGATAGATAGATAGATAAATAGATAAATAGATAGATAGAGAGAGAGAGAGAGAGAGAGAGAGAGAGAGAGAGAGAGAGAGAGAGAGTGTGAGAGAAGATAGAGAGAAAGAGAGATATCAATAGATAGATAGATAGATAGATAGAGAGAAAGAGAGAGAGAGTGTGTGAGAGAAGATAGAGAGAAAGAGAGATATCAATAGATAGATAGATAGATAGATAGAGAGAGAGAGAGAGAGAGAGAGAGAGAGAGAGGATAGATTGTTATACAGAGAGATAAGATAATGATTATTGGTTGATTTATAGATTAGTCGGTTGATTGAGTGATTGATTGCTAGAGAACGACTGACAGAGATCGTGATAATAAAAGAGGTAATAGGGAGAAGAGAAGGAGAGTGAGAAAAGGTTTTAGCGTCATGGCTTGGCGAACTTTGTGCTCTCCAAACACACATAAATCCTCTCAGCTGCCTGACAGCAACATGATTCTTGGCAGACCGGAGGTGATACTAACACGAACCATGCGGGAGAGGAGCGAGGAGGAGAGAGGAGCGAGGAGAGGGGAGAGAGAGATGAGTGGAGGAGGACAGGAGGAGAGGAGAGATGGAGGAGAGAGGAGCGAGGGGAGAGAGAGATGAGTGGAGGAGGACAGGAGGAGAGAGGAGCGAGGAGGAGAGGAAGGGGGAGAGGAAGGGGGAGAGGAGGAGAGCAAAGGCACAAAGCGGAATGGGAGCGAAGGAGAAGTGACAGTGAGGAGCAGGGAAGAGAGGAGAATGAAGGAGGAGAGAAGGCAGCGATCGAGGGGAGAGAGGAGCAGAGACAGAGAGGTCCAGGGGAAGGCAGGAGAGACATAAAGGGAATACGAGTGTGAGAAAGTGTGCTGTTACCTCTCCCTTGTTCACACCAAACTCCACATTCACAGAACCAAGAACTCACAGAAATAAGAACTAAAAGAAATCAGAACTAAAATAAATCAGAACTCAACAAACTCAGACCTCACAGAACCAAGATCTCACAGAAATAAAAAATAAATTTAATCACAACTCACAGAACTCAGAACTCAGGGAACTCACATACACAGAAACAAGACACCAGAGACTCTCATAGATTAGAGACCGGTGACGACCGGAGAGCAGAGACCGACAGAGACCATAGACCACCAGAGACCGACAGAGACCATAGACCACCAGAGACCACCAGAGACCATAGACCACCAGAGACCACCAGAGACCATAGACCACCAGAGACCAACAGAGGCCATAGACCACCAGAGACCGACAGAGACCATAGACCACCAGAGACCGACAGAGACCATAGACCACCAGAGACCAC
>NC_136938.1:8655373-8755373 GCF_949987615.1 Pollachius pollachius | reverse complement strand
CACCACGTCGTTCCTGAATGCACCGCGGCTTAGAACCAGTTCTGGTTGGGAGATGCTATCGGATCGCACGTCACAATCTGATATGGGAGCCTGGTGTTTTCTCAGCCAGCTCGGGGTTTTAAACATTGTGCGTGATCCTCAGTGACCTGTGGATGAACGGGCACGCTCTGCACACACGGCTGCCGGCCGCTGGCTGCAGGCGGCCCACGGAGGGAATTTGTTTTTTATCTAAATGTTAACCAGAGCACATTTTCTTTCTTGTCCTCAAAGCAGGGCCTCAAAGCAACTTAATAAATGATTCAGTCACACCAGAGGCAAATCTCTCTCTCTCTTTCTGTGTTTCTCTGTCTGGCTCTGTCACTTTATGTCTCTCTTTCTCTCGGACTCTGTCTCTCATTTTGTCTGTCTGTCTGTCTGTCTGTTTGTCTCTCTGTCTGTCTCTCTGACTGTCTTTCTTATTGTATGTCTGTCCGTCTCTCTGTCTCTCTCGCTCTCTCTCTCTCTCTGTCTCTCTTTCTCTGTCTCTCCCTTTTCTGTCTCCCTCTCTCTCTCTGTCTCTCTCACTCTCTCTGTCTCTCCCTTCTCTCTCTCCCTCTCTCTCTCTCTGTCTCTCTGTCTCTCTCTCTCTCTCTCTCTCTCTCTCTCTATCTCTATTTTTCCACGTAATTGAACACATGCCTGTGAAACTGGCATGGAGTACAGAAGTCCTGGGTACTGCAGGCCAGGGTACTGGAGTCCTGGCTATAGGACCTCAGGGTACTATAGTTCTGGGTATAGGACATCAGGGTTCTATAGTCCTGGGTATAGGACATCAGGGTACTATAGTCCTGGGTAGAGGACCTCAGGGTACTTTAGTCCTGGGTATAGGACATCAGGGTACTATAGTCCTGGGTATAGGACATCAGGGTACTATAGTCCTGGATATAGGACATCAGGGTACTATAGTCCTGGGTATAGGACCTCAGGGTACTGGAGGTCCGGGTATAGGACATCAGGGTACTATAGTCCTGGGTATAGGACATCAGGGTACTATAGTCCTAGGTATAGGACATCAGGGTACTATAGTCCTGGGTATAGGACTTCAGGGTACTGGAGGTCCGGGTATAGGACATCAGGGTACTATAGTCCTGGGTATAGGACCTCAGGGTACTGGAGGTCCGGGTATAGGACATCAGGGTACTATAGTCCTGGGTATAGGACATCAGGGTACTATAGCAGGGATGGAAATTAACACCTGCCACACGTCATTTGAGGGTGGATTTGTATGGTGGCAGGTGAATTGTGTCACTTCACCCGCCACTGTGTCGGGTAATACGTTCCAGTCAGGTCCATTCAAATTTGCATATTTAATGCATTCGTCATACGGCACTGCACAGTTCCACAACCATTACTGTCAACATCCGGCCCCCTTCTTCTTCTACGCCTCTTTTGCTGAACTGCGATTGTCAACATCCGGGATAATATACCGGTAACCATAGAGATAATATGCCGGTATCAACATTCGGTATAGTATGCTAGGCTAATTATTGACATATAAAGAAAGAACTACTAGAGAAAGCAATGTTGCGTTTCCTCACCGGAGGAAAGAGAACAGCTGAGGAGAGTGTAGGCCAGGTACAGGTGGCGGATGATAGTACTGCTGTCATCCCCAAAAAGAAGCGTTGTTTTAATAAGAGATGGCGAACATCGGACAGTGGGCAACACCGTGATTGGCTAGTGTTTGACGGGACGAGCCAGACAATGTTCTGTGCTCTCTGTGTAAACATGCTTCGGATGGCCACAGGTCCAATAGTTTTGTGAGTGGGACACAAAACCTAAAATTGGAAGCCGTGAAGGACCACGAGTCCTCAAAAAGTCACCTTCACGTTTTGAAAATTGCCAAGGGAAAATCAGCGCCCGAAACCACGACAGCGATGAGGACGCTCGTTAGCCCAGCTTGATAGAATTTCGAAATTGGCTCTACTATTTCGAAATGCACACGCAATTTCCAAAAAGGGAAGGCCATTTCAAGACTTCGAATGGCACTGCACGCAAGTTAATTTTTTATTTTCTATTAGGCCTAATGCAATAGTTTGTTGCTGTCGAAAAACTAGCATGTTGGGTAACCTTAGAGCTCTGCTCACTTGTTTGGCAAAGAGCTGCTTTCTGTCAGTCTGGTCAAAACAGATGTCAAGTGTGTGTGGTAAGACGTAGGGCTGTCCCGAATACCATTTTACGGGCTTAGAATACTCGTTGGATATTCCGAGCGAGTATTCCAATAGTTCCAATAGTCCAGTTCAAAAACAACATTAATAATTGAACAATAAAAGTCTGAGTTCCGTACTTTGCTGTTGTTCCGTTCCAAATCAGCTGTCATCTGTGCCATCGTAGCCCTTACAGGAGCTTATCAATTCATCCCGTAACGTGCATATAAATCCATACAAAGATCAAATTTTTTAGTCGTTTGTGTCCATATTAAATCCATCATTGACCGGGTATTCCTTTGACAAAAGCCAGTCTGTGAATGCGCAATAGCAGGGCTGCATAGCGAACGTACACAAACAGATACGCTAACGAGTTCCTATATATATATAATTTAATGTATTCTGACATTTTTCAATGTGTCTTGCACCTATTAAGTCATTGTTTCTTGTTCTTGTTTCTTCATGGCCTTTTTTCACATGTTTAATTTTGAATGCATAGGCAGAGTATGAGTCTTCCTATACCGAGAGGATACATCTGTTGCATTATAGGGGCAGATTTCATTATACATCTGGTTGAATTAAAGAAATTAAAAGGCCAGTGCACTGAAAAAACAAATGTTCCTATTGACTTATGATGGTGTAGCCATGCATGTTGTTTTATTGTTTTTTATTGAAAATATTTTGTACAGATGAATTATCCCCAAACTTGTCATCGTAACACCTTTGAAATAAACATGACTTAACATGGCAGATACCTGTGTATTGTTTATCATATGCGGTAAGAGTGTATCAATTTCAACTCAGTTCCTTGGTAGCACCTACTTACAGTAAAAATCACTTCTGATGGAAAAAATGATGTGTATGAAAAACACTTTTGTTATCTATTGTTACCATTATATTGTTTAAAATGTCTGCATATATTTAAAAAATGTATAGCATATAAAAAGTGGCTGGTAAAAAAGATGAGTGGCTTGTAGATTTTTAAATCTACCTGCCACAGTGGCTGGTGGGCAAAAAAGTCTCTATAATCACTCACTATAATCCTAGGTATAGGACATCAGGGTACTATAGTCCTGGGTATAGTACCTCAGGGTACTATAGTCCTGGGTATAGGACCTCAGGGTACTATAGTCCTGGGTATAGGACCTCAGGGTACTGAAGGTCTGGGTATAGGACATCAGGGTACTATAGTCCTAGGTATAGGACCTCAGGGTACTGGAGGTCTGGGTATAGGACCTCAGGGTACTGGAGGTCTGGGTATAGGACATCAGGGTACTATAGTCCTAGATATAGGACCTCAGGGTACTGGAGGTCTGGGTATAGGACATCAGGGTACTATAGTCCTAGGTATAGGACTGCAGGGAGCCAGAGAGAAGTGAGTGCAACGCTTTCCACTCATAAACTCTTGAACCACTGAAACACGTCTTTAGGCTTAGAAATTAAGGAAGTAGTTTAGATTATGTTGGTTGCATAAATCAACAAACCTGTAATCTGATAGGGCATTGAGAGGTCAGCCTCAACTGGGGTCAAATTGGAACGGTTTGAACTTTGAGCATAGGGCCAAGGTGGAGGATCAAAGCTTTCTGCTACGCCCAGGGTGGACTGATTGGGCTTCAACGATAGGTCAGTGCTAGGTTAGCTTCAACGCTCAACTCCATTAGCCTCATGCTGGCCTCCCTTCCGGTCTGGATTATGAAGATGTTCACTGAATTCATCGGGTTCAACGGTGTGATGATGTCATGCCCAAACAGGCTCCCACAGTGCATTGCTGTAGCTTGGCTCCCCGTTCCCTTCACTGTGGTGTGGAGGAATGCCTGTATTACTCTGATGATGGATGAGACAGTAACCTCCCCCCCCCAACCCCTCCCCTGCCTCCTCTTTACATGCCTGTGTTTGTCTTTGTTATGCAGTAAATGTGGAATGCTGTATTTTATTGGAAGAAGCATAGGGCTGAATCTGGGGTCTGCCAGAGAGCGTTTACATGCACACATAAACACACACACACACACACACTAGCACGCATACACACACACACACACACACACAGACACACACACTCACACAATTATATTAGTTGTGATTGCTCGTTTATTGTGAGTACAGCTGTGTGCCTGAGAGACCGAACAACAATGAGCATGTCAACTATTCTTACTCCCGGGAATACAGTATTCCACTTCTGTGCTCTGTGTCCATGTTTCTCCCATCTACATTTTTAGGGAGTCTTTCCTATGCCCTTCAGGTGGTTTAGGGTGAGGGGTCTCGTGCTGAAGTCTGTGAAGACTGAGTCTGATCAGCACAACATATTTTCATCAGAAAATATGGAGTCGTCTCACTGACGATTATGGCTTCGTTCCAGTGCAACGTGCATCCCCACTTTATTCCTGCGTGAGGTATGATTCAAATCCATTTGACTCTGTATTTTCATTTTCGTTTAACTTGAGCAGCTTGCCTGGCCTTTGCAAAGTGCACCCGCACACAAGTAAATGAAGTTGAATCTGACGTAACTTGTGGTAAGAAACACTCGAGCTGGAGTGAGCGTAGAACCAGCATGTGGAGAGAGTCCAGCCTTGAGGCGATGATGAGGTGCGGTACTCCCCGCAGGAACGATGGACCGCAGCCTTAGAACTTCTTTATGATATTCAATGTAGACGAGACTGCAAACTTAGAGGACCATGGAAAGCATTAATTACTGTTTAACCAGTCTTTTCACGCCAGATCTGCTGTTAGTCTCACCACCGGTAGCGTCACAGTGTCTTGCGGTCAGGTTGCATTACAATGCAACTGAAATCCAGCTGTAATTCTAGTCAAATTCAAGTCAAAAAATAATTAGAAAATAGAATAATGGATTTACTGATGCTTACTTTCCCAATGTACACACCCATTAACTGGGGATACCAACTTGCGTGTGAGGGGAACATATGATCACGATTCAGGACTGGTGAGATCCTCTCAGCCTGGAGACTGTATCCCTCAGCTATCATAACGTGCTGCGCTTGGTTAGGATTCTAAGAAATAATGCAACGGAATAGATCTATACAGGAAGTTAAGACAAACTCTTTAAACATATCTGCACAAGCACCCATATACCCATATACATATACATATGAACTTTGTATTTGAATTAGACAAAGTGTTCCTTTTTTACTAACCATGTGAGAGAAGGAACAAGGAAGTTAGACAGAGAGACAAGCTGGAGCCGTAACAAAATATGTTTTTGAAGGTTTTCGTGGGTGGGTTTGTCCTGGCTGGTATCAGATGCAGCGTTATGGATAATTCAGCATTTCAACTACAACATCAAAATAGACCTTTTCATCATTTCATTTAATCACCCAAAGTTAATACATATATTAACCTAATCTATCAGTGTAAATACCGCACCACTATCCAGCTGAACACCACCCAGGAATGCAGTTAGCTGTCAGGAGTGTATGTGAGTGTTTTTGTGTGTGTGTGTTCGTGTGTGTGTGTGTGTGTGTGTGTGTGTGTGTGTGTGTGTGTGTGTGTGTGTGTGTGTGTGTGTGGTATAAAGGGGGTGTGAGAAGGGTAGTGTTGAATGGTTCCAACTCAAACAGACCTAAGATGCAACAAGAGCAGAAATGTGCTGAGTTGAAACAAAACAAACAAGTTGAGGCGGCGGCGGCGCAGGAAGGCTCGGCTGCGCTAACACAATGTGCTAAAAGGCACATGTAGCTTGTAGCGTGTTGCACTAAGGGATGCTAACTCACCGTGTTAAAAGGGTGCATGTAGCTGCTAGCATGTCACGCTAATAGAAGCTAACTCAACATGTTAAAAGATACATGAAGCTTTTAGCGTGTTGCGCTACGAGACGCTAACTCACCGTGTATAGTACGCATGTCGCACTCAGGGACACTAACTCACTATGTTAAAAAGCGCATGTAGCTTTTAGGGTGTTGCGCTAAAAGATACTAACTCACTGTGTTTAGGATGCATGTAGCTGCTAGCATGTCATGCTCAGGGATGCTATCCCAGTGTTTTAAATGTGCACGTATCTGCTATTCTGGCGATCTAAGGTGATTTACCTCAACTTGTTGAATGGTTAATGTAGTGATGTAAATTAATTTAGTATGGTATTCAAGATAAGGTCAGTACCTCATAGGACCACATATTTGTACTGCTAAAACCAGTCCTGAATAGCTTCTTATTCTACATATTGAGTGGTCAACACAACACCAAATGCATTTGTATGGGTTTGAGATAAGTCAGACCTTACAGGCATGGCCTCTTTGCCAAACCGCCCTCCAGGACAGACTGAAGTTTTACCGGGGTAAATTAGAACCTGTGGGCGTGGCTTATTTACCATTCCCAATATAAACAGAAATTTTACCTGTATTCGGGAAATGCTTCATGAAGCACCTCCAGAGTGCAAGCTTGTTTACCTTGTGTCTCTGAATAAACCACGTGTTGAACATTTACCACTCTCCAAATCATACTTACATACCAACAATACCACAGAAGATAAAAATTAAGTTTCATCAGTAGCTGCTAGCTTGTTATTGCTAGTGGTGTGCTAAGGGACGCTAATTCAACGTGTTAAAAGGCATATGCAGTGGCTAGCGTGTCGGGCTTAGGGAAGCTCCTTCAAGTGTTTAAAGGTGCATGTTGCTGCTAGCGTGTCGCGCTTTGAACCACTGACTCAACATTTTAAAAGGCGCATGTAGCTGCCAGCGTCGCACGCTATAGGAGGCTGTGCTAACTGTCTTAAAAAGTTCATGTAGCTTCGAGCGTGTCCTGCTTACGGACCATTTGCTCACTCAAGTGTTAAAAGGTGCATATATCTGCTAGCATAAAGCTTGTATGCTAGTATCAAGCTCACTCAGACTGCCTTATAAAACACCACGTGTCTCCCATACACACCAACACAAACAACTGTCCTCCAAGCATTCGTGGATCCGCCTCACATTTCGCCCCTGGGAAAGCATGCCGTGGGGCTGAACTAACAGTCTCACAGACACACTCTGCTGAAGGATCCCTAGTGGCCACCATGACGGCAGAGCAGCCTAGGGTAGGTTACAGATCTATGCATAAAAAGCACACATACCAAGATACACGTACAAACACACACACACACACACATGCACACACATATGGAGATACCCCCCCCACACACACACACACAGACATACTGAGAGAAACATACACATGCATTCATACACGCACACACACACACACACACACACACATATACATACAATAATACACACATTTACATTCATAGATACACACAGACACACAAACCAACACACACATCTATTCACACATATACATACATAGATAAATCCATACAGATAAACACACACAAACATTAAACTCTTATCATACACATACATACACACACAAACGTAGACCTCTTAACATACACACACACAAACACAAAGGCAGAACTCTCAACATACTAGCACACACACAGGTTTCGAACTACATATACCCATAAACATCAAACTCTTAACAGACAGAAACACACAAACGTAGAACTACTAACACACACATAGACCAGCTCTAAACATAAAGGCACTATGTTTGAGTTCAGTGCTATGGGTTCCTGCTGGTTCCTCTGATTCCTCGTGTGAGGAGCCGCGTTTTCGGAGCGCTGTTCTAGGCGCCGTCTCTCCAGGCAGGGCAGCCAGCGCCAAGTCAATGAAAGAGCTAGTTAAACTTTATCTGGGGACAAACACAAAAAGTGGATTGACAAACAGACCTTACATACAGAGATAAAGTGCCCCACAGCAGAAGCATGCACACCGGCAGGCAAACATAAGCCCACAAGCCCAAACACACAAACACACACACACACACACACACACACACACACACACACACACACACACACACACACACACTAACAAATACACATTTGCACACACTCATATCAACACACACATCCTCTACACTTACACAAACGTGTGAGACCCACTACACACATCTATGGCTTTCAGTGACACTCAGTTCAGTTAAAAATGTAAAAGTCATCTGATCCAAGACATCCCACCCCCACCCCCCACCCCCCAGCCCCATGAGTGAATGACTTCCTAAACACGACACATCGGCCTGTAGCCCCCTGGCCCGACCACTGCTCTTCATCACTGTATCTCCTCTGGGATTAAGGGGGAGGGAGGGGGGAGGAGAGAGGGAGAAAGAAGGCCACGGGTAAGAGCAGGAACAGAGCAAAGTAATGTGTTCCAGCCATAGCAGGAACTGGCCAACCTTTGTCTCTGAGACAATTCTCTCTCTCTCTCTCTCTCTCTCTCTCCCTCTCTCTCTCTCCCTCTCTCTCTCTCTCTCTCTCTCTCTCCCTCTCTCTCTCCCTCTCTCTCTCACAGCAGCAGATGGACTCATCCAAACACAGAAGTTAGATGGGTTTACTCCCGTGTACACACACAAACACACACAGACCCACACACACACACACACACACACACACACACACACACACACACGCACACACAATAACAGATGCAAGAACACACACACACACAAGCTAAAATATGATACTGTGTGACTGGTGGGATGAAGCGCCAGTGACATACGTCTCAACAGGTAAGGAACCATCACCTGGAGGTCCTGGTCCATTCTAAACATCTAGTTTTATCTGGTAAAGGTTAGTGTACTCTACAGGTAACAAACCATCATCATTATATTGTCAACATGGAGTTCAAGAACTTTGTTAACACACGTTTGTGTACGTCATGTGACCCCCCCGCGCCCCTCTTCCGAGACCTCCACTGGCTCCCTGTAGT
The DNA here is from genome assembly GCF_949987615.1 of Pollachius pollachius. Taxonomy (NCBI): domain Eukaryota; kingdom Metazoa; phylum Chordata; class Actinopteri; order Gadiformes; family Gadidae; genus Pollachius; species Pollachius pollachius. The sequence goes on along the minus strand of NC_136938.1, from coordinate 8,746,435 downwards.
AGCTTGCATCAGATTCAAGACACTGGCCTACAAGCCCCTGCCCCTGCCTGCCTCCAAGCGTTGGTCAGACGGCACACCCAGGCTCGAGCTCTCTGCTCAACGACCTCAGCAGGACCACTGGCACCGCCATCGCTAAGGGCAAGCAAAGGTCGCACAGCAAAGTCACAACTCTTCTCTCTTTTGGCACCGCAATGGTCGAACAAACTCCCTGCCGATGTCAGGACTGCAAAGTCGCACACCTGCTTCGGCAAGAGACTCAAGACTCCTCAGTCTCTTGGACTCTGCATAGCCTCCCTCCTAACCTCCCACCACCCCTCCTCCCTTACTCTCCTAAAAACACCCCTCTAACGCACTTACTGTATGTTGTCCGTTCTGGCACTTAAAAATAGTACTTAGCATCGCGTAGCATCTTATCCTAGCTATCTTTGTTGCATAATGGGAATGGGTTAACCTATCAATTGTGACTACTTGGCATTTGCTCTATGAACGTCCTTACTGTACTGATTGCGATATATTGTCTTCCTTCTGACAAATGTATGGATTGTAAGTCGCTTTGGATAAAAGCGTCTGCTAAATGCCATTCATGTCAATGTAAATTTTGTTTACAAACAATATGCAAATCATAAGAAAGCCACTCTCTCTATGGTGGGTCCGTCTGGAAAACTCACATGATTCATGTTACCAGGATGTGGGTCACATAGTTCCTAGTTACCAGGGTCCAGGTCACATGGTTCATGTTACCAGGGTCTGGGTCACATGGTTCCTGTTACCAGGGCCTGGGCCAGGTCCCGGCTGGAGAGCAATCAACTGGTGGGAGGAGGGAGGGTCCTCACTTCTCTGCTGGAAGTGAGGACAGGTCTAGTTCACACGCATACATAAACATTTACACACACACATACTATGGGTACATAACTACACAGTATATCCTTCAATCTGTCTATCTGTCTGTCTTACAGAGAGAGAGAGAGAGAGAGAGAAAGAGAGAGAGAGAGAGTAAGAGAGAGAGAGGAGTAACAGATTGAATTGTATTTCTCAGGCTTTTTGACACCAAACTGTTTGTTTTCAATGGTGTGAAGCCTGCACACTATAATGGCAGATAGATGAAGATGATAGATGGAGAGATGGTTAGAGAGAGAAAGGTGGAGGTATGGCAGGAGAAGACAGAGATAGAATAGATAAGGCAGTGAGATAGAGAGATGTGGGTGAATGATTATGTGTTAGAGCATAGAGGCGTTGCGGTATTTAATTAGAACAAGAGATGACAGGAATATGACTTATACTAATACTTTGTTTGTATTTAATTGTACCTATTTTATCTGAATACTATTTTACAATGATCTGTCTGCCCTAAACCCTTGATTGCATGTATCTTAACGAATCCCCATATATCTTAAAGCATTTATAATGTAACAATGTGCTAATCAATATTTGGGTTTTATCGACTTTTTCATTTCTGACATAGAAATAAATAACCAGGAGTATAAAACCGATTCATGACAAGCCAAGTAAAATGGGCACTTTTTATTACAATTATGTAGACATGTTTGGTGAATACACGCACATAAACAAATATATAGCTGTATTTTACAATTGAGACATATCGAAACATTGGTATAACATTGACGTAACTGGCAAAGTGCTTCCTTGTCTTTGATTTCTTACTATAAAATGAGTTCGAGATGAATCTAAAGCGTTCAGAGCACAGAAAAGGTTGAAGGCACAGAGACGGGCGGTGGTTCCCTCGGACGGTGCACAGCGCGGACTCACAGGTGAACGCGTTGCATAGAAGCCCTCTCGCGTTCCCCTCTGATCGGCAACACATAAATAGTCAACGACGGTCCACGACTCGAAGATCAGTAACCGTAAGACATTCTGGAAAAATACAATGTGCTTCATTTTGCCGCGTCAACGGGTTTGGACGACATTTAGCGCGAACAGCAGGTTGCGCAGGTATACCACAGCTGATCCCGGGTCTGTTTTGGGCATTCTGCAGACCACAACAAGTGGATATATCCTGTACCATGGAATATGGGCCTAATGTTCAATAAACTGCACTTATTGATGTAAATAACACACACAAACATATGAAGACAGTCTTTAAGCATTGCGAATTGTACAGCGCTATAAAGAGAATGTAGAGAGAAATTGTTGGTAACTTGCACCCCAAACAGGCGACCGTTGTGGTTTGAACGACCGTGTCCCGCTTTAGCTGCACGGATATAAGTCCAGCGTGACAAATCACACCATTTTATACAAAAAGGCACAAGACGACTTTAAGTCCACCGTGTAGACGCGGGGATGAGCTTATTGTGTGTTAGAAAGGCACATGTATTCTCAGCTGCCTGACCCACAACGACTGTTGCGCACTTTTGATTCCTCCTCAGGATCCAGCGGTGTCCAACTATACAAGTATGTGTCATCAAACGTTCATGTAAGTCCAAAATGTTTATAGTCCGGCTTCACTGACAACTGCCCATGGGTTTAAAGGAGCCGTCAGGGAGCTGTCGGAAGATGCCCCTTAACGTGTCCAGCTCCCGGGTCAGGTGCTCCACTCGTTTGCGCAGCCTATCGTTGTCGGACGCCAACTCGACCACCTTGTGTTGCGTCTCCACGTTGCGCATCTTGGCCTTGTCTCTGCTCTTCCTCACGGCCACGTTGTTCCTCTCCCTCCTCATGCGGTACTCGGGGCTGTTCTTGTCGACGCGCTTCTTCTTGATCCGCTCGCCGCCACCCAGCATCTTCATGTGCGCCGCGGACACCCCGTTGTTGTGCTGCTGCTGCAGCGGACTGGGCACGGGGGTCGGCGGCGGCGTCGGGTGCCCGGGCTGGAGGTGCATGGTCGTTTGCGCACAGTGCGCAATCTGGTACTGGAGGTGCGGGAGGTGCTGGGGGTTGTGGTGGTGGTGGGAGTGATGAGGGTAGGTGGGCGCGATGGACTGGCTCATGTCATCGTCGTCCCGGGGCTCCTGCTTGATGGCCACCGGTCTGATCCTGGCGGAGGGGCTGTCGAACACGGGCTCCAGTTTGGATGAGTCCAGGTAGCCCGGGTGACCCGGGTACACCTGCTGGTGCTGCTGATGTTGCTGCTGGTGCTGTTGGTGCGGCGGGGGGCCCGGGTGGCCGCTGCTGCCCTGGTTGTACTCGTACTCACCGTTCATCAGCCGCAGCTTGTCCTGTTTGGAGTTGTGGTGAAATAAGTCGGCCAGGAACTCGTCGTTGAAGGCCGAGGGGTCGATGTAGGCGCTGATGTCGATAGAGTTCTCATTGTCGCAGATTTCACTGATGTGGCGGAAGTCGCCCTGCTGCGGGGGGTCTTTGTAGCAGGCGCTCTGCGGGGCGACGGGGGTCATCAGCGGCCGAGGGGCGACCTCGTACAAGTTAGCGTGATCCATTGAGTACCTAAACCCCGCCACACATGGTGAAGAACTCCGGGAATCCAGCTTGCTCCGGTATGCGATTGAAAGCCGCTGTGGCTGGTGAAGGAGAGCAAAGTACAGGTCCTGAACCTTCTCACGCTCCTATGAGAAACAAGCGAGAAGCGCGTCTCAACTCTCAACATTCAACAGGTGGTAGCAGACGGGTTTTTTTCTTCTCTCTTCGGGAAGTCTGATATACTGACTGTCACCTAGAGCCTCCAAGCCGCAGAACTGTCAAAACGCCCTACCGCCTCCCCTTTATACCCGGGCTGGCGCACAGCGGGGCGGGCGCACAGCGGGGGGAACAGCGCGCAGCCCCGCGGCTTCCACTGGACATTTTTGTGGTTAAAATATGTGCACGATGTTTCACATATGTTGATTTGTGTTCTAATTTTATTATACAATGGAGTTCAGACATTGTAACTTTTGTTGGTGCTGCATGAGACGTTTATAACACGCTTGTCATTTTGACTTTCAGTTTTAGTCTGAAAACCTTTTATTTACTCTATTTATATTAGGGTGTCTGACTGATAATGTATCAGCCCTCGAGAAATGGTCTGAAGTGTGCTTTAGGTTGTACACATTTGGGCACTAAAATGTGATAAGGAGCCCACAATTTTGATATAAAACTCAAGTGTCGCAAAAGACACCTGAAGTGCCCCAGGACACGAAGAGAGCGGGGTTGGGGGGCTGGTGAGAACGACCCCCCAGCAGCAGGTAGCCCGTCTGCGCTCTTTATCAGCACACCTTCCTGATAAATTACACATGCAGCCACAACCGTCGCCCGTGTCGTGAGCTCCAACACTTGGAAGTAGGGAAATGAAATATATAGAAAGATACCCGGGATGATAAAGGTAGCACGACTCACAATAGATGCGTCTGCGTGTGCGAATAGTCTCTCATGCACGCTGTGCCTCTTCATGGCTCCGAGACTAGGGGAGCTATTGGGAGGTTTACGCAAACCCCAATTTGTTATATCCTCTGTGTTATTCATTTTGGTATATTTAATGCACTGACCCATTTATGATTAATAACATTTATTTTGAATGCAGCTTGTGTGTGTGACTAGAGTAGCGGTTTACAGCGGACGACACTGCGACTATACGGGGGAGAGACATATGGACTGTCAGCTCCCTCTGTCGATAGCCGCAGGAAATCCACAACAGTAGTGAGAGAGAGCAAGAAAGAGAGAGAGAGAGAGAGAGAGAGAGAGAGAGAGAGAGAGAGAGAGAGAGAAAGAGAGAGAGAGAGGGGGGGGGGGGAGAAAGAGAGAGAAAGACCACACTCCAACCACATTATCTTATGTTTAGCCTTACATTTAAATGTATACAGTTAAAAAAGAAACATGAAGAAACAAGAAAAATGCTTGTCGCATCATTATTTACTTTTACGTTGTCTCTAATTTTCCTTTTGTGCTTTTGCAATGTTAACATTAGTTTTAGAGTGCTATGCATCTTGAATATTGAGAGAGACTGACAGACAGACATCAAGAGGAGAGATGAGGAAGAGTGACCTCAGGAGTTGAATATACATTTACACTTAAATGTTGGGCTAAACATTTGTTATAAACAATTAACAAATGCTCAACAACCTAAACAAGCAAGTAGTCAACAAAGCATGGCAGCATTAACTTTCTAACAGAATCATTAATGTGCCTATAATTTAGTGTTGGCGATCAAAAGATATAGGCCTACCTATCTTAATTGGTTTGTGTAGCTAACTATGGGACGGTCAAACAATAACATTATCCATTTAGAGTCAGTAATTTAGCTTCAAAATGTACCTCAAAAGGTCTAATATTATGCTATCCCTACAAATCTACAATATCTAGGCACCCTAAGTGCTACAAGAGAAAGTAACGTCTACATTAAGACCTGGTAAAGAGCTTTATACTGAAATAATGACGTTAATCATGAATCAGACCCTGCATTATGATACAATTATAATGTTATAGTGGCTACAATGACAGAAAGTGCTGGCTAGCTCCTAACTCTATCTCTTTAACTTCTCTCTGACCCCCTCTTCTCCTGCCTTTCTGTGTGTGTGTGTGTGTGTGTGTGTGTGTGTGTGTGTGTGTGTGTGTGTGTGTGTGTGTGTGTGTGTGTGGAGAGAAATTGCCAGGAGTCAATGATTAACAGTCAGCTGATAAGGTTGTTTGACCTGCTAGTCCTGTGGATGATCTGAGGCAGAAAGCCTTTACATGATAAAAACGATTTTACCAACCCTAACCCTAGTCCCAGTAAGCCTTTACATGAAAACCCATTTTACTAACCCTAACCCTAGTCCCAGTAAGCCTTTAATAACCCTAGTCCCAGTCAGCCTTTACATTAAAACTATTTTAACAACCATAGTCCCAAGAAACCATTAAATGAAAACCTATTTTATTATCCCTAGTCCCATTAAGCCTTCACATTATGACAATTTGAATAACCCTAGTCCCATTATCCTATACATTGCCATTAAAACGTATTTTACCAACCCCATAGTCCCAGTAAGCCTTTAGATTACAACTATTTTAACATAGTCCCATTAAGCCTTTATATAAAAACCTATTCTATAAACCCCTACTGGGTGTAAGTTTAGGGTTTATACAATAGGTCTGAAATTAAATATATTTTTACTTACCCTAACCCTAGTCCCAGGAAGCCTTGACATCACAAATATTGTAATAACCCTAGACCCAGTAAGCCTTTACATTAAACATGTTTTAATAACCCTAGACCCAGTAAGCTTTTATAATAAACATGTTTTAATAACCCTAGCCTTTACATTAAACCATATTTTACTAACTCTAGTTAAAATTAAAACCTATTTCATGAACCCTAACGCTAGTCCCAGGAAGCCTTTACATGAAAACCAATTTTATAAACCCTGACCCTAGTACCAGTAAACAAATTTTACAATAAAACCCTTTTTTACTAACCCTATAGTCCCAGTAATCCTCTAAATTAAACTTCTTATTAACCCTAGTCCAAGTAACCCTTTAAATTAACCTTTTTTTTTTACCAACCCTAGTCCCAGTAAATCTTTACATTTAAACCAATTTTATAGTCCAAGTCAGCCTTAACATTAAAACCAATTTTTACAAACCCTGACCCTAGTCCCAGTCTTCCTTTACATGAAAACTATTTTAATAACCCTAACCCTATAGTCCCAGTAAGCCTTTAATAACCCTAGTCCCAGTCAGCCTTTACATTAAAACTATTTTAATAACCCTAGTCCCAGTAAGCCTTTAATAACCCTAGTCCCAGTCAGCCTTTACATTAAAACTATTTTAACAAACATAGTCCCAGTAAGCCTTTACATGAAAACCAATTTTATTATCCCTAGTCCCAGTAAGCCTTCACATTATAACTATTTGAACAACCCTAGCCCATTATCCTATACATTGCCCTTAAAACTTATTTTACTAACCCCATAGTCCCAGTAAGCCTTTAGATTACAACTATGTTAACAGTTAGCCTTTATAATAAAACATATTGTATAAACCCTAACCCTACTGGGTTTAGGGTTATGGTTTATACAATAGGTTTGAAATTAAATATATTTTTACTTACCCTAACCCTAGTCCCAGGAAAACCTTGACATGACCAATATTGTAGTAACCCTAGTCCCAGTAAGACTTTAGATTAAACATGTTTTAATAACCCTAGACCCAGTTAGCCTTTATATTAAACATGTTTTAATAACCCTAGTCCTAGTAAACCATATTTTACTAACTCTAGTTCATATTTAAACCTATTTCATAAACCCTAACGCTAGTCCCAGGCAGCCTTCACATTAAAACCTATTTTACTAACCCAATTGTCCCAGTCATCCTTTCAATTAACCTTTTTATCAACCCTAGTCCCAGTAAGCCTTTCAAATGCACTTTTTATTAACCCTAGTCCAGTAAGCATTTAAATTAACCTTTTTACTAACCCTAGTCCAAATAAGCCTTTACATTTAAACCTATTTTACTAACCCTAGTCCCAGTAAGCCTTAACATTAAAACCCATTTTTTATAAACCCTAACCCTAGACCCAATAAGCCTTTACATGAATACTATTGTAATAACCCTAGTCCCAGTCATCCTTTACATGAAAACTATTTTATAAACCCGAGCCCCAGTCATCCTTTACATGAAAAATATTTTATAAACCCTTGTCCAAGTCATCCTTTACAATAAAACCGATTGTAATAACCCTAGTCCCAGTCAGCCTTTACATTAAAACAAATGTAATAACCATAGTCCCAGTCATTCTTTACATGAAAACTATTTTAGTAACCCTAGTCACAGCCAGCCTTTACAGGAAACCCCAAGTCCAAGTAAACCTTTACATGAACGGGTACATTTTGAGCGTAGTTCGTCTTCAGGAGAAGGAATGCACTGTTGGTCTTTCAGACTATATATTTTACATAACGTTAAATACAAAATAATACAGTTCTCTATTGGTCCTTGTAGCTGTCTTTCAGGCAAGATTGCGTCATTCTGCCGTGTGCTCCTCTCTGATTGGCTCACCGTGGATATTGCCCTACATGGTGAAGGAGATTTCGCAATCGCACCGAACACACCTCTCTGTTCCAAACAACAACACGGCGAGTTCAAGTCCCAGACCGAACAGAGGAATCTGAATAAAATTTAAATCGGATTGGACAGTTAGACTGAAACACTCCGCCACTAGACGGTAAGCTTCAGATAAAAACTATGAATGGTCATACTAAGCGAGACAGTAATAGACTGTTAGGAAGACGCGCTGAGTGGGATGCTAGCAGCTAGCTGCTAGCTGGGGACTCTAACGTTAGTCCCTCCAGGCTCCTCTGATGTAACCTCGTCAGGCTATACAGACGTTTATATGTGTTCACTAACGTTAAATGTCTACAAGATCAGGCTGTTGGAGACGAGGAGGGTTAGACGTAAAACGAGGAGCACGTTATACGGGCGAAAAGTTAGTTTTACTTCCGAGCGATCTCATCTTAATTGTCCAACACAAGTTATTTAATAAGTTAGCTAATAAGCTGTTGTCCAGGCTACCATCGTGTCGCAGTGTTATTATTAAATAAAATAAGATGACAATAAGATCGCGCTTATAGACTTCGGAGTTTCCCTCTTCCACACAAAGCAGAGCTGCGATGATGCAATCCTCATGCAACAGGGAGAAGCACATGCGCACAGCTGACAGGCAACATAGTAACCCGTGGACCAATCAGAAGGGCGGGCTTAATTACCATCACGGCGCTATGCTTCCCTTAATTAACATTCCTCGCGAGATAACAGGCGAGATCAAATTAGAATACGGCATCATTTTTTTTTTTCACCGGTGCTAATAGGTAAACATCATGGTATCATTATTGAGCAGTGTGGTTCTTGAAGGAATATAAGAGACAATAGTTTTTTGTTGTTTTAGCCATAGCTATTACTTGCAGCAACAGAGCTTGATGTTTCTATGGTTACGGTAACCAACATCTCTCTTTTCTCCTTTTCCTCCACATGTAGACAGCCTCACCTGGTCCCCTCGTCACCCATCAACCAGTGCTAGTGGTTTTGTATTACCAGCTCCAGAAGGTGGTGGATCCAGATGAGCAGACCTCCCCGGCAGAACCCCCCTACAACGCAACCTAACGGCGTGAGCGTCATCCAGAGCCAGGCACGCCGCGCCCCACCGGCTCCACCCCTGCTCTCAGCCCCCCGGCCACCAGGACCACAGCAGCGGCAGCAGGCGCCCCCGCCGGCCCCAGCCCCTCGCTCCGCAGCAGGGGGCTCAGCCACGTCCCCCGGCAGGATGAAGAAGCCCTCGGCGGACAAGGACAGCGACGAGTACCGGCAGCGGCGCGAGCGCAACAACCTGGCGGTGAAGAAGAGTCGCATGCGCAGCAAGCAGAAGGCGCAGGACACGCAGCAGCGCGTCAACGAGCTGAAGGAGGAGAACGAACGTCTGGAGGCCAAGATCAAGCTGCTGAGCAAGGAGCTGAGCGTGCTTAAAGACCTCTTCCTGGAGCACGCCCACAACCTGGCCGACAACGTGCAGCCGGCGGGCTCAGCGCCCGACGGGGCCAGCCCCGCCAACGGCGCCTCTAACAACCACAGCCAGTGAAGTGCCGCTGCGTGGCGATTGGTCCGTTTTTTTTATTATGTAGGGAAGGGGGGAGTTGCCGCTGTGAACATGGAAGCGCCTTTTTTTGTGTTCGCCGTTTTATGGATGGAACTATTTTATAGACATTTGATCAACTCTTGATAAGTGAATTAGTTACTGGCTGAAACGTGACAAGCTTTTGTTAGTTGATTATATATTTTTTCCTTTGTACACTTCACGCCTCTTCCTCTTCCTCGACGGTTGGACAGTTCTGGAAGAGACTCTGAACTTTGTCGCACCAAGTAAACTCACTGAGAAGAGAACTCTCCTGTTTGTGTGTGCGTGTGTTTGTGTGTGTGTGTGTGGGGGGGGGGGAGGGGGGGGTCCTACTTGCTGCTGGTCAATAATCGGCAAACGTAAAAAAAGCATCTCTGTTAGAGGTTGGACTGACGTGTCTTAAAGGCTGACGGAGATATAACTGTCATGTACGTTTCCACCTCAGAGGTCTTCAAAGGGTCCACCGGAAGAAGAGCAGAGGGTGTGTGTGTAATTTTTAAAAAGAAGTTACCTTTTGTCATCAAATAGAGTACTAAAGTGTGTCATTACGTTTCCATAGCAACCGATTGTCGGTTCTACACAAACCAAATTAACAAGGGGAAATCCTATGCCACACAAACGTTTTTTTAGAAAAGGAGATTTTTGTGCAAATTGATTTGCAAGTTTGCTTTACCAATGATGTAAGTAATATTGAGATTGCGCCAACTTACCGTTACATTATAAACTTTATCTTTCATGCTAGCGCAAACTTTTCCTTTTAACACCCCAGGGGAATACATGAACGCCTCGACATGTTTCGATTGGTAGTGATTTTCACCTCTTGAAATTGATTTATTTTCATTTTGAAAGAAACAACACATGGAAGCAATGGAAAACGCCATCTCTCGTTCGGTTGTTTAGAACTGAAAATCCGGTTGCCAGGACAACGTGACGTTTTCACTTTAGTACTGTATTGTTTGGCAAGGGGATCAGACACACAGCATTTAACCTGCATCCCGTGTGTGTGAGAGTGTGTGTGTGTGTTTGTGTGTGTGTGTGTGTGTGAGTGTGAGTGAGAGAAAGAGAGGGATCCTGAATGAGTTTGTCAACCTGGGCTGCTGGGCTGCTCAGCTCCGACTGCCTGGTTAGCATCAGTTAATGAGTCACAGCAGATCCTCACTAGAGGAAGGTGAGGAGGGGGAGGAAGGTGGGGGCAGCCAGATGCACTATGGGCCGAGCGGACTCTGCACACTTGCCTATCCAGCACACACATGCACACACACACAAACACACACTCTGGCTGTCTCTCTCTTTCGCACACAAACTTCAGGATCTTGGCACTGCAGTTTTTTCTATATTTAAATTTTCTACTGCTTTTACTCAACAGAACCGCATGTTGGTTATTTGCATGGGGGGGGGGGATATTTTAATGTTCAGAAGAGAATTGATAACCTGTAAGGTTTTAATCAGCAACGTCTTGATATTATTCTGACACAGCTTTGCAGACACCATTTTTCCACAGATCTGATGGTTGGTGTAAATGTTGCTGGGCGGCATTTCTCAGTGGTGGCCTGGTTTTTTATAAGTGTCTTGGGAATATGTATTGTAAAATAAAAATGTAATTATAAATGTTGACCTGTCTGTTGACTCTTCATTCAAGATGTTCATAATTCCATTCATATATAAATACACAGTGTGAATAAACACATTGTGTGTGTGTGTGTGTGTATATATATGTAATAAATATGTATATATATCACATATAACATATGCTATATGTGTAATATATATACTAATATATAATATAACATATAAGATATGTGATATATACTAAATATAATAGTTTAGATAGAATATGTAGTATATTACCAGTATAACTTGTATATTATATAGAATAACTACAATATAGTATATGCGTATAATAATTGTAACATAATATATCTGAGACAAAGACATTGGGTAACACTTTATAATAAGGTGCCATAATAAATAGCAAACTAGTCATTACCTAACCCTTTGTTAATATTTGTTAATTGTTAGTAAAATATCTATTTGGCACAAGTTAATAGTTTTTTTTTTCATGACCACAGAGTGTCGCTGGTTAGGGTTAGGGTTAGGGTCGTGTGTTAGGGTTAGGGCCGTGTGTTAGGGTTAGGGCCGTGTGTTAGGGTGAGGGTTAGGGTTAGGACCGTGTGTTAGGGTTAGGGTTAGGGTTAGGGCCGTGTGTTAGGGTTAGGGTTAGGGCCGTGTGTTAGGGTGAGGGTTAGGGTTAGGGCCGTGTGTTAGGGTTAGGGTTAGGGTTAGGGCCGTGTGTTAGGGTGAGGGTTAGGGTTAGGGTCGTGTGTTAGGGTTGGGTTAGGGTTATGCAAACAACTAATATTTAATTAATGATGAAAAAACGATTAACTTGTGCCAAATAGATGTTTTAGTAACAATTAACAAATATTTACAAAGGGTTAGGTAATGACTAGTTTGCTATTTATTATGGCACCTTATTATAAAGTGTTACCAGACATTGCTACATGGCAGCATCCTAGGTGACATACTGGGCTCCCCAGACAAGGAAGCAGGGTGGTGGTGTTGGAAAATTGGTTTATTGAGAAGTTTGCCGAGAATGATCCATGACCTGGCGCTCCTTGTTGCTATGCAGGAGATCCCTCCAGAGGGTCTGTGGCGATGGCTGGTTTAACCTGTGCACACTGATTGGTCAATGTGCAACAGCTGTGCAGCCCCACCCAGCCCCAGAGTCCAATAGCCCGACTCGGGCCAGGGAGGCTGCTTAAACCAGCCATCATCAACTCCACAGTATCTATATAATATAGTATAATATATTATATAGTTGATATATGTAGTATAGTAATAATAAATATAATATACTATATTATACATATACAAGCCTATATATAATATAGTATATAATTCATTATATATACTAAATACAGATTTGTAATAATCAACCTAATGCATGTAATAATTAATGGTATAATGCCCCTAATGCATGTTAAAATCAATGTTATCATGAAGCTAATGCATGTTATAATCAATGTTATAATGAAAATAATGAACAGACCTAGCGCAACATGTTACTTGAGAATTGTTTTAGACCCTTTTCCGACAAATCAATACGAATTTCAGCGCTGCACTTAGATGAGACGTTGATGTGGTTTCAATAGAATCATGATTAATCACTCTCCCATAGAGGAGATAAGAGCGATCAATTGTAATGACATGGTTATAATAACAATGGTTATAATAACAATATTATTCATAACGTTTCCCAACACTGTATGTTAAGTACAGTGAAATGAGATGTGATAAAAGCACAGTGTAATGAAAAAGACTGCAAGGGTTATAACGTTTCATTACACTGTATGTCAAGCACATTGACATGACATATTATATATAACCTGTTATGATAATACTATGAAGTGTTGGGTGAAGTGTTCAGCCTTGCAGTGGTAACTGGGAACGGGTTGAAGTCGGGTCCATCAGCGATCACGCACTAAATCTATTTATAAACCTGCTCTCTTGCTTGTTTGCCTTGTTTGACAACTGGCCTGTCTGCCTAATGAGAACTGCTGTGACTACCTGTGTGTCTGGCTGCCACCTGCCTGTCTTCTTCCCAACCTGTCTATCTCTCTGTCTACGTGTTGGACTGCCTCCCAGTCTGACCCCCTGCCATACCTGTCTGTCTGCCATACCATGCATGCCTGTACTTGTTTGTCGTCTACCTTCTCTGTTTGCCTATCTGACTGTCTACCCTTCTGTCTGAGTACCTGCATGAATACCTACCCGTCTGTCAGTCAGTCTGTCTACCTGTTTGACCACCAACACGTCTGTCCGTCCGTCTGTCTGCCTACCTGTCTGTCTGCCCTGACACCCAGAGGAGAGCCAGATCACTCAACCAGTCTGAGGGCTTCAATCTATTTTTAACAGCGCGATGTCTCTCAGATGAATCATTAGACGACAGGCTGTTTAAGTTCTGTTCAAACACAGCTCAGCAGGTTAGGCTCGGACATGACTCGGCTCCCACCACCACACGGCAAACACTCATTACCAGGTATGACCACCCTGCCTCTCCCTCCCTGTCCCTCCTCCATGTGGTCTGATAAGCAGGGATGAGCTCTGGACGTATCAGGCGCTCCAGAGAGACCCTCCCATCACAGAGTCCACGCTGGCCACAGTCGACTGACGGCTGCACGAATATACTGGCAGAGAGACACACCCAGAGACAGACGGACCAAGAGACAGACGGACCCAGAGACAGACAGACCCATAGACAGACAGACCCATAGACAGACACACCCAGAGACAGACGGACCCAGAGACAGACAGACCCAGAGAAAGACAGACCCAGAGACAGACGGACCCAGAGACAGACAGACCCATAGACAGACACACCAAGAGACAGACAGACCCAGAGACAGACAGACCCAGAGACAGACATACACAGAGACAGACTGACCGATAGACCAGGAAACAGACATGCCCATGGACACAGACAGACCTTTTAAGACATTGTTGGAAGTGAATGACTATCTGATAATAAGCAGGCTAGGAGGAGGGGTTTAGGTGTGCTGCTAGGGGGAGAGGCGTAGGCCTAGGAGGCTAGGTAATAGCCATACCTGGAGGCCCGCTGCCAGGTATCCATGTCACAGCATACCTGTAGGCCTGCTGCTAGGAGTCTATGTAACAGTATACCTGTAGGCCTGCTGCTAGGAGGCCTACGGGTAAAAGCCGTACTAGTGTAAACAGAACAGGCCCAAGCTAAACACTCTCACACTACAGCAAACACACTGTGTGTGTGTGTGTGTGTGTGTGTGTGTGTGTGTGTGTGTGTGTAGGTGTGCAGGTGTGCAGGTGTGTGTGTGTGTGTGTGTGTGTGTGTGTGTGTGTGTGTGTGTGTGTGTGTGTGTGTGTGTGTGTGTCTCCACCTGTCCACAGACAGGTGGAGTGTGAAATCTTGTTCCTGGGGAACCATTTCAGGGTGTAAGCTGGGTGGATGATTGACAGGATGACATCATTAGCATCCTGTCTAGCATGAAGAAGCAAGCTTAAGTTCTGTAACCAGCTAACTAGAAGAAAGTAGCCTCCCTGCGTGAGCAGCAAGCTTGGGAGTAGCTCATGTCTGCTACCTTTTGTACCAGTTTGCCTGCCTGCCTCTGACTAACTCTATCTGTGTCTGTGTCTGTGTCTATGAGTCTGACAGAGAGTTGTGATGGTTCTGTCTGTCATGACAGAGAGTTGTGATGGTACTGTCTGTCGTGACAGATTGTCGTGATGGTTTTGTGTGTCAGGACAGAGAGTTGTGATTGTTCTGTGTGTCATGACAGAGAGTTTTGATAGTACTGTCTGTCGTGACAGAGAGTAGTGATGGTTTTGTGTGTCGGGACAGAGAGTTGTGAAGGTCGGGCCAGAGGGCTAGAGACAGACAGATGTTATATAATACTATACAGCAACAGACAAACACACACTTTGACCCTAACATACAAACTCTATACAGCTCAACATGCACACACACACACACACTAACCATAACACACAAACTATACACAGCAAAACACAAACACACACACACACACACACACACGCACACTTGCTGCACTCCTCCCCTGATCTGCCCCCAGAGAACCGTCCCGCCGGGTCCTTTGCCATGGTTACCGCTAGGACACGTCAACCAAAAATATAAATAACATTATGAACAATTGTGAAATGTCTTAACAAGTTTAGACAAGAGACTTGAGATATGGTGAGAGAGTTTTGGTAAGAGAGATCTTGTGAGAGAGTTTTGGTAAGAGAGATAAAGTAAGAGAGATATTGTGAGAGATTTGGTAAGAGAGATATTGTGAGAGAGTTTTGGTAAGAGAGATATGATGAGACTTACTGTAAGAGATATTATGAGCGAGATATGGTAAGAGAGTAATGGTAAGATAAATTTGATAAGAAAGTTATGGCGAGAGAGATATGGTGAGAGAGTCATGGTCCGAGAGTAATGTTAAGACAGATAGCTTTCAACAGATTGTCTGAAATGAGGTTAAGGTCCATGCTGATGTCATTGATCAAAAAATGTCTTCCACGCAGTCAGACCTCCGGAAATCTGCAAGCAATGGAAACCTGAAGATATCTCAAGGAGTTTAGTTCCAGGTGTCAGGGAGAGGAGGAGAGGAGAGGAGAGGAAGAGAGAAAGAGAGGAAAGGAACTGAAGTCTAGTCATCTCTACCTGCTCACAATGCCCCTCACACACACACTTACACAAACTGGCTACGAGGATCCTGACCTTTAACCCTGGAGAGGGTTAATCTTGAAGAGTTGAGCTAATGAGTAACATCTCAGAGGCCATGAAGGTCAAAGGTCAAGTTGAGTGGTTTTACTGATATGAACAAAAATCTCTCTCACACACACACACACACTAACACACACACACACACACACACACACACACACACACACACTTTCTTAAACTTTCAACTCCGATTGAGGGATCAGCTGTTAATTAGGATCAGCTGTTAATTAGGGTTAGTGAAAGTAAGGTTAGGTTAGTTAAGGTTAGCTATAGTGAATAATCTAGTTCTTGCTCAATTATGTAATGACCACGTTTCTAGGCTCCACAACTCCAACCTGGCTGGAGATTGATATCAACAGCCCATGATTTGGTGAGTTGGAGCCTGATGAAGAATCATTTATTTTGGGACACTCTTCTTGACAGAAATGTATTGTATTTAATTTTAGAGCATGATCATGGGAAGACACAGGCAGCAATTTACCAGGCATATATTCAATGAGACAATTTCCCCTTTTCCACCGACATAACCAGCTCAACTCGCCACGACTTAGCATGGCACGACTTGGTTAGGTTCCAGGCACGTCGTGTTTCCATCTAGAAAGTACCTCTTCAACAGTGGTGGATCGTCATTGCACAGCATAGCATAGTACAATAACATGCCCGTACACCAACTTTCTAGATCACTAATACACTAGTATCTTTATATTCTAGGTATGCTAACATGCTAGGCAACCTAATGTGCTAGTAACAAACATGCTAGTATACTCTGACCTGCTAGAACTAACTCTAGTCCCTTAACATACTAGGTACGCTACATGCTAGGTACTCTTTCCTGCTAGATCACTAAGAAAATGGTACCTTAACATTCCAGGTATGCTAACATGCTAGGTAAACTCACATGCTAGTACATTAACATGCTAGTACACTAGCTAAATGGACACACAACTTCACACATAAAGGTACCAGCTGGGTTTCAACCCAACGCCTTTTGGCTGATGAATCTTTGAATCGCGTGACTACAGACAGATTGAACACATCTCTTAATAAATATCTGTTATTGGCAGCCCTTCTGGCTCTCATTGTGTCCATGTTCTACCGCTCAGGTACACCAAGCAGGTTCAAACAAACCAAAGAATTCTTCTTGAGCTATTGTTTTTTGCAAGCTCTCGGGACTGAACACTGAACAGAACACATAAAACACAGCATGCAAGGCAGGCGTGTGGGCTCCTGTATTCTCGCTCCATCGTAAGTGTGGAACATGAACTGTTCTCATGGTTAAAATAAAAACTGAATAAATAATTGACTTGCTACAACTGTGCCACTTGCCCCTGTGGTAGTTATCGTACAGTGATTGTGATGAGTGATGATTGTACATTGTGTGATAATCATCGATGGTGGTGTATTCGTAAGCTGTGCATTAGTTATCCTACAATCGCACATTGTTTTATTGTTATCATATGGTAAGATCACGGTGTGTGTGATCGTTATAGTTGGTGATGCGTACATTGTGTACTAGTTATCCTACTTTCGCATCGTCGCACATTGTGTGATAATGATACATTTTCTGTATTTATTTTCTATGTATGTCTTTACTATTTTAGTAAAGACATACAGTCATAATTATAATTAAGTGTATCCTAGTGTCTTGCTACTGCCTGGGGGGGAGTGGACCCAAATACATGAAACATAATCCAGAATCCATGGTGTTGTAAATCACCAAAAGGTTATACTAAAGGGAACAAGAGGGAGTAGGAAGCAGTGTTGCATGGTATACCAATGCTGATGCAGTGTTGCAATACTTGAACCCTATCCCAATATCCTGCCATTTAAAACGGTACAATACCCCATTTTATTAGCACCGCTACTTTAAGAATGAGTATATATATGAGCCATATTTCCTATGTGTTGCTTAGATGTGCGACCGCAGCACCGCAGTGTTGTGTGTGCAGCGCTTTGTGTTCACTCCCTGCGGGCATTGTGGGCATGTCATCAGTTATTTTCTCTCATATGCTCTCAGCTTTTATTAGAGAACCAGAGGCACTTTCTCTCTAAACTGAAGGCACGTAGTCTTTGACTAATTGAAGCGCCCTGCTTATTTCATTCACCAAGCAGAGTGGAGGACATGACTGTGTTTTTTGTTTGCTATAATCCTAAATAGTCCAGGCAGGTAAACTGATCATTGGCAGAAGACTTAAAATATTACTTTGAAGACGTGTTTAGCTGCAAAACACAGGATATTTTCAATGTACTACTTCGCCAAATGTGGAGTCAGTCTTGATTCACTGCAGACCTTCTGTTGACAGTGCTCTCGACGCTCTGCCCTCTGCCACACGCGGCGGATGGACAGGACTACACCATGGTGTTAAATTACATATTTAAATTGGGAAATGCACATTATGATTGATATTTCTTACAATGTACTATGAAGAAACTAAACATTTGTGAAAAAAGTATAATTTGTCTCAGAACCACAAAGTAAAAATGATGCTGTTTAATAAGTGATCCGGTTACAAATATATAAAGATAACTCTAAAAAAATGATAATCTCAAACTCTGACTCACTGACCGGGATTTAACTATTCAAAATAATCTAATTGTAAATTATATAAAAAACGTATTCATTGTCAAAAGCACAACTAAATGTAAATCAAAAAAAAAGAAAGCACAAACTCAAACATGCAACATACATTGAACACGAAATAAATACAAATGGATTACATTAACTCAAAGTCACTCACTTCATGGCGATGATTAACCTGCACACAACAGTAGGGAAAATATGACTGACCACAAACTACTCAATGCACCACCTTGGCGGAACTCTGTGTTCCTGATGTTTTAGGCTTTTGCCTTGGTATCGTTTAAGTATTGGCATCAAGAGATTTAAGGCAGGTATCGTATCAAAGTCATAATTCTGGTATCATGACAACATTAGTAGGATAGTGGGCCAGGCAGGTGGGAGAGGTAGCAGGCAGCGCCAGCGGGTCCATACAGGCAAACTAGGCAATTTCCTAGTTTCCAAAGAAAAACAAAGTGGGCAAATCAGGAGCCCACTTATAATAATAAAATAAAGGTGTCAATCACTCTGCACCTGCAACCGCCTCCTTTGTCTTTATCTCTCAGAATTCTGAGAGTAGACCGTGCGGTGAGGTTTACCGGATGACGCGATAAACAAAGATGGCTGTGCCCGTAGGGAATGAGTTGAGATGTATTTTCTTTGCATTTGTACCATGTTGGTCGTTTTAATGTCGTTTTTAAATGGTCGTATACACTTGAATACATTTCTGCTTTAATCCAGTCAACAATTTATGCATAAACGGTCTTGTTGGGAATGCAAGTCAATGTAAATGTTTGTTTTCAAGCCGGTTTACTATAGAGGCTAATGTAGCAAACAAATTACAGCCTGCTACTGCCCTTCGTGACTCGAGACAAACGCTACAGCACTTTTTCGAAATATAAATATGCGAAAATAGCGAAATATTATTAAATGTAAATGGAGTTACTTGAAATGTTAGTCTTTCTGTAAGGTGGGTTTCACCTCAGAGTTTTGTGTTGTTCATTCACGGTATACAAGAGATAAACGGGAACGCTATAAATGCTCCGAGACCGGAAATTACGTCACAAGTGCAACTCGGAAGGCTGGTGTCCGAGGCATCTGGATCACACCAATAGACTCAGGAAACATAGACAGTGTCTGTGACGTCAGCCATTGCTTAAAGGTCCCATGGCATGCAACTTTATGGATGCTTTAATATAGATATTAGTGGGCCCCTAACACAGTATTTGAAGACGTTCCTGAAATTCAGCCGTGCAGAATTACAGCCACTACAAGCCAGTCACACATTGAGCTTTCCCCAAACGCACCGTTTCGGTGTCTGTAGCTTTAATACAAATGAGGAGGAGCGAGGCGGGTCAAGGAGGAGGGTGGGGGTGTAACCCTGAGCAGCTGGCGCCCACGGTACCATGCGCTGTTTACAGTGGGTGTATCGCAATGGCGAGGCGCACACAGCCTTTGGCCGTGTTCTGTAAATATTCTAGAAAACTCTGGGTGCTCCGGCGGGAGTCCAGGAGCTCTATATCTAAATAATATCATATAATACATAGATATCTATATCATATAATATATATAATCATGGCCAAAAGCTGTGTGAGCCTCTAGACGATATTATGAATCTCAAACGACTGCGTCGGGTTCTCCGACGTCTCCGGTTCTTCCACGTCCACATCAATCTAAAGTAGACTGAACCAAGACATGGAGGAGAAAGGGATTGTTGACCGCAATTGTCTCCCGCCAGAGTCTCGCATCCTCGGCAGCGGCCAGCGCCGAGGCGGTGGTCCCTCGGCAGCGGGCAGCGGGAAGCGGGGCTCAAGCGGGAGACAATCGCGGTCAACAATTCCTTTATCCTCCATATCGTGGTTCATGTACTTCAGGGAGTCAAAGCCAAAGTTCCTTTCCCCCAATTCCTTCTCAACCATGGCTGAGATAACCCCAACTACAGTCTCATTGTGGAAATACCAGAGACGTCAAAGAACCGACGTGTTATGCGCCATAACACCAACAGCGGAACGGTTATCCAAATAACAAAGAAATGTGCAACACTTGCGTTTCAGTGTGTGTAATCACACACACACATGTGGCGCTCGCACGATCGTAGCTCATTGTCTCATTGGCGGGCCAAATTCCCTGCGCGGGCAAGGCAGAGAAAGGGGAGGTAACTTGGCCCCTTATGACGACATATGGGCCACATTCCAAATCAGCGCGCTTGAGCTTCCATTTTGTCAAAGGCGAGCAGGATACCTAGTGCTAGTTTTACACCAAACGCAAGTTTTAGCCACTGGAGGACCATAGGCAGGCTATGGGAACTCATATTAATGTTATAAAACCTCATGAAGTGAGATTTTCCTGCCATGGGACCTTTAACACACAGCTGCTGTCATGCCTTTGATTTCCCGTTATGCCGCAACCATTACTTGACATTTTTACAACCATGATCCATATTTGGAATAGTGAGGGCTGGAATTGAATGGCAGCTTCGCAGTTGTCTATGTGGTCAAAAGTCATTAATATTCACCCTTCATAACTTTTTAATGTAACAAAATTTTCAAACGAGATTAGTTGGCAGATGAGATTCTGAGTGAACGAAGAAGGCGTTTTTGGGCTTTGTACGGTGGCCGTTCTTTTTTCATTCACCACTTATAGGCCGTCCCTAATGTGAACTCCCTATAGGTCGACAGAGGAACTGCACGGCCTCTACTGTACCACCTGAAAGGCCGTTAAACGAACTACACGTCGCTTCCGCCAGGGATCACAGAGAGGCGTTCATGGCTGTCATTTTGGTGTAGCTCATAGTACGTGTTGACTGCTGTTCATGGTGCAGTTCATATTACATGCTGACTAATGGCTATGGTGCTGACTACTGGTCATGGTGCTGACTACTGGTCATGGTGCTGACTACTGGTCAAGGTGGAGCTCATAGTACATGCTGAGAATATATGGGTCATGGGACAGTCAAGGTTTCTGTTGAAACACGCGGCACTTTGTATGCAGGATGAGATTCCAGCCTAACCCACGCACGCCCGCACACATACACACACACACACACACACACACACACACACACACACACACTGTCGCTCTCTCTCTCTCTCACACACACACACACACATAGTCACCCACACAATCGAACATATGAACAGACACACATGAATGCCCACACAAACATTTAAAAGAAAATCATTGATTAAATACAATTCCATCTGGTTTGTATACTCAGATATAGGTATTTGAGTATATGAGTATACTAAGTCTACACATTGCATGCAGACATCCCTGTGCACTACACACACAAACGCATGCACGCACGCACGCGCACACCACCACTGTGTATATTTTTGGCTCTCTGTAGACGTTGAGTCAACTGTTGTGCAACGTATGCTGCTAGTTGGCTGATGTGTGCTGTTAGCCTACATATTAGCCAGGTGACTTGATATTGCTGCATCAGCAGATACAACTACTGAACATGGCTTTGGAAGGCAGCCAAGAAATATTATGAAATAATGGTGTGAACTTTACCCTGCTATGCATGCCTTTGGGAGCAGGGGTAACCCAAGGTCTGGTCTGCACTGAACACTGAAGATATACAGTGGGGCAAAAAAGTATTTAGTCAGCCACCAATTGTGCAAGTTCTCCCACTTAAAAAGACGAGAGAGGCCTGTAATTTTCATCATAGGTAAACCTCAGCTATGAGAGACAAAATGAAAAAAAAAATCCAGAAAATCACATTGTCTGATTTTTTAAGAATTTATTTGCAAATTATGGTGGAAAATAAGTATTTGGTCAACCACAAACCAGCAAGATTTCTGGCTGTCACAGACCTGTAACTTCTTTTTTAAGAGGCTCCTCTGTCCTCCACTTGTTACCTGTATTAATGGCACCTGTTTGAACTCCTTATCAGTATAAAAGACACCTGTTCACAACCTCAAACAGTCACACTCCAAACTCCACTATGGCCAAGACCAAAGAGCTGTCAAAGGACACCAGAAACACAATTGTAGACCTGCACCAGGCTGGGAAGTCTGAATCTGCAATAGGTAAGCAGCTTGTTGTGAAGAAATCAACTGTGGGAGCAATTATTAGGAAATGGAATACATACAAGACCACTGATAATCTCCCTCGATCTGGGGCTCCACGCAAGATCTCACCCTGTGGGGTCAAAATGATCACAAGAACGGTGAACAAAAATCCCAGAACCACACGGGGGGACCTAGTGAATGACCTCCAGAGAGCTAGGACCAAAGTAACAAAGGCTACCATCACTAACACACTACGCCGCCAGGGACTCAAATCCTGCCGTGCCAGACGTGTCCCCCTGCTAAAGCCAGTGCATGTCCGGGCCCGTTTGAAGTTTGCTAGAGAGCATTTGGATGATCCAGAACAGGATTGGGAGAATGTCATATGGTCAGATGAAACCAAAACAGAACTTTTTGGTAAAAACTCAACTCGTCGTGTTTGGAGGAGAGAGAATGCTGAATTGCATCCAAAGAACACCATACCTACAGTGAAGCATGGGGGTGGAAACATCATGCTTTGGGGCTGTTTTTCTGCCAAGGGACCAGGACGTCTGATCCGTGTGACGGAAAGAATGAATGGGGCCATGTATCGTGAGATTTTGAGTGAAAACCTCCTTCCATCAGCAAGGGCACTGAAGATGAAACGTGGCTGGGTCTTTCAGCATGACAATGACCCCAAACACACCGCCCGGGCAACGAAGGAGTGGCTTCGTAAGAAGCATTTCAAGGTCCTGGAGTGGCCTAGCCAGTCTCCAGATCTCAACCCCATAGAAAATCTTTGGAGGGAGTTGAAAGTCTTTTTTGCCCAGCGAAGGCCCAAAAGCGTCACTGCTGTAGAGGAGATCTGCATGGAGGAATGGGCCAAAATACCAGCAGCAGTGTGTGAAAACCTTGTAAAGACTTACAGAAAACGTTTGACCTCTGTCATTGCCAACAAAGGGCATGTAACAAAGTATTGAGATGACCTTTTGTTATTGACCAAATACTTATTCTCCACCATAATTTGCAAATAAATTCTTTAAAAATCTGACAATGTGATTTTCTAGATTTTTTTTTTTTATTTTGTCTCTCATAGCTGAGGTATACCTATGATGAAAATTACAGGCCTCTCTCATCTTTTTAAGTGGGAGAACTTGCACAATTGGTGGCTGACTAAATACTTTTTTGCCCCACTGTATTCCATTATTACTATCATCTATTAATTATCTGTTATCATACTTAAATCGTGAGATAGAGGACAGGCAGACAGTGGGAAGTGTAGGGAAAAGAAAGACAGGTAGATAGACAGGTAGACAGACAGGTTTGTAAGTATGTAGGATGGGACAGGTAGTTTGTACAACATACAGTTGTGTGGTGTTGAGGATAGACGGATAGGTGCGGTGTACAAAAAAAAGACAGACAGGTCTGTGAGGAGAGGACGGGGGGGAGACAGACTTGTATATCCCAATTCAACTTCCTAATCAATCCCATTCCAGACATTAATAAAACACCCAGACACCAGCCACACATCAAATGAGCTTTCTTCACATCAGCTGATGTTTATCAGGAACATACAAGAGATTAATATATAATATCTACACTGGAGCTAATCACACAGTGTCCCTGCACTATCTTGGCACTCAGTCGTATGGACAGCTGCCCAAACTCAAAGCTCATTAAGTGAAGCGATAAGGACTGTGCAGCAGATACTACAGCTGTATTGGTCTCTAATGTAGGCCAACGGTCATGATGAAGTCATCACAGGTCAACATGGATACCAGTGATAGCCTGCACCACTTATGTAGGAGATCAGGTGTGCGTTGCACCAATCAGGTAGGAGATCAGGCCTGTGCTGCACCATTCAGGTAGGAGACATCTGCGTTGCACCAATCAGGTAGGATAACAGTCATCCAATAGCATTGAAGACACTGGATGTTGGTGAATTCGACCAATCATCAGCTCTAGATGGGTTACTGAACATGCAATTCATGCACATAGATAG
Source organism: Pollachius pollachius (assembly GCF_949987615.1). NCBI lineage: Eukaryota > Metazoa > Chordata > Actinopteri > Gadiformes > Gadidae > Pollachius > Pollachius pollachius. The sequence continues at coordinate 8,722,096 of NC_136938.1, read as the reverse complement.
ATAGATAGATAGATAGATATAGATAGATAGATGGATGGATGGATGGATAGGTGGGTGGGTGGACAGACAGACAGACAGACAGACAGACAGACAGACAGACAGACAGACAGACAGACAGACAGACAGACAGACAGACAGACAGACAGACAGACAGACAGACAGACAGACAGACAGATAGATAGATAGGGAAATTAGGGAAATTACTTTGTTGCAGCACAACAAGACAGGACAAGACAAAGCAATAAACTCACACTAGACAAAAGAAACCCAGTGCAAAATAAAAGACAACAGTAATTGATTCATCATCGTAAAGTTTCATACTTTTCAATTTGTCAAAAACAATTCCACTATTCCATTCCAACCATACCTCCAGCAGCGTGCAGCGTGTACTTGCAGCTACACGTACGTGCAGCGTACACTAAACACGTGTTATGACCAAACAAGATATAGCCTGTCATGGAATTTCATGGTTCATTGCGAAACAATAGCGACCTCTACTGCCTGGTCTGAATGGTTGTGTCTCTATTGGGATGCAAGTACATCCTACGAAGTATTCTTTTGCTATTCTCAGACCTGCAGTTGCATCGAAGCCGCTGACTAACACCTCTTGCCGAAGTGAATTGCATTTCATGTTCCTTGTTGAGGCCTGTTTTTAACATTTATTTGTGTGGCATTAACACCTCTACTACTCTTATTGTAGGCCTACTGTAATAATTGATACTTATTTTTCCAGTTTTTGTTATTTTAAATCTATATTTTGAATAATCATTCCTGCCATTTACTTTCTGCTGTGACACCCAATGTACTAGTTGGGATTAATACAACAATTAACTGCAACACATTTAATGTACGTTTTAAAAATTTAGAAATGCAGTAAATTACCTATAATATCTATTATAAACAGTATAGACCCTAGCTGGAGGCAACCCCTCCTATTGGGAACTTGGCTAGACTTACTGGGGTCGATCATTTTAAGTTTGGGTTCAAAAAGTAGCCAGAGAAGAGTGATGCGGTGATTGATGCATCTTATCTGATCTTTTTGCTTGGGGGCCTGAAAGCCAAGGTAAAGCCTTGTGTATGTATCACATCTCACAACCCTTACACCAACCGAGCCCCTTATTTAAAAGCTATACAAGAGAAACTCACCAGCAGCTGTGCCAGAATCGGCAAGCCTCCCTATATATTTCAAGCAGTTTCATCACCTGGTTTAACCTCTGATGCAATCCCATGGAAATCTTCCAAATAAACCATCTGAGTGGAGAAACAGCCCCACCTAGAGACCATTTTCCATTACACGCAAATTCGGAGGCAGTCACAGAGACAGAATATCACATTTTGCCCAGGAGTCCTTAAGAACAGGTCCGAAAGACTTCTAGAATTGTAACTCTTCTGCTATGAATTCTTACTAGGGACTTTAGTCGCTTTGACCTCCTACTGTGTCTGAACTTAATGAGAATAGACAAGGAGGGAACCATGAAGGATGTGATATTCAGCCAAAATTTAAACTTCCTCCTCACTGGTCTTTTATTAGATCAACTGGGATATTTACAATAAAGCTCCTTTTAACACGAACACATTTCTGCTGAAAGATGCAATCTCTTCTTTATTGTTATCTTAAAATCAACATCAACATATCAACGTGTTATAGTGGCTTTAATCAATACAACTATACATTAACCACAGGGGAAAACTAAAAGAAAAGTTTAATCAGGAAACCGCCACACATCACATAAATCAAATAGCAAACCTCTAAGTACAAATTGTATAATTCAGAAAGATCACAGGATGTATTTGTGTTGATTGTGGATGTAATGCCTTTATGATGGTTGTGTCTGTGTGATGGTAGTCTGATTTAGCTGTTCACTTGTGTCATGACTTATGATGGTTGTGTGTCTATATGATGGTTGTGTGTCTGTATGATGGCTGTGTGTTTCAGGTGTTGACCGTGTCTATATGATAGTTGTGGGTCTGTATGATGGTTGTACCTATATGATGGTTGTGTGTCTGTTTGAGGATGTGTGTTTCAGGTGTTGACCGTGTCTTTATGATGGTTGTGTGTCTGTATGATGGCTGTGTGTTTCGGGTGTTGACCGTGTCTATATGATAGTTGTGGGTCTGTATGATGGTTGTACCTATATGATGGTTGTGTGTCTGTTTGAGGATGTGTGTTTCAGGTGTTGACTGTGTCTTTATGATCGTTATGTGTCTGTATGATGGTTGTGTGTTTCAGGCATTGATTATGTTTGCAGCTGCCAGGAGGGAGCTGAACAGAGAGTCTGGCTTCTGTCTCAACACATCAGGACTGTCAAACTCCACCACCTGGTGACACACAGAGGATTGAAATGGGACTTTTGCTCGTGGATGTGTGTGATTATAGGTGTACTCATATATCACCTGTCCTTGGTCCATAACCAGGTCAGCTTCCATCACAGTGTTTATAAGTCTATGTACATCATGTATAGTCGTGTGTGTGTGTGTGTGTGTGTGTGTGTGTGTGTGTATCACTGTCCCTGGTCCATGACTAGAATGCGGTCCGCTTGCATCAGGGTGTTTACATGTCTATGTGCATCATGTATAATAGTGCGTGTGTGTGTTTATATACAGTATATCTCTCACCTGTCCCTGCTCCATGACCAGGATGCGGTCCGCCTGCAGCACGGTGTTGATGCGGTGAGCGATGGTGAGGGTGGTGCACGACTTAAACGCCTCCCTGATGGTGGTCTGGATCAGGGCGTCAGTCTCGGCATCGATGGATGCCGTGGCTTCGTCCAGGAGGATGATCTGAGGCAGGACATGGAGGAAGTGTGTTTGGAGGAGGCCTCTGGATATACTGTATAGGGGCTTCCTCTGTGTTGTAAAGGGTCAACACAGACGAACATGTAACCCAGTTGAAATTCGGGTTCTGGTTATTTAAAATAATAAACAATATTATATAAGAGTTTATTATTTTTCATAATGTTTTGTTGACGTTTGTGTAATGGTTGCAAACTTTGTTAATGTTATTTGATTTATTGTAACTGTTGTAGATATCCTTTGCTTAATTGAACTGCTATATGGCCATCCAACCAGAAGGGGGCGCAATGAGGTGTTTGCGGGTGAATGTGGAGAAGGCGGGAAAGGGGAGGAAAGGGAAGACTTGCTGGAGATAGGGGGGAAAAAATACGTTGGTGGGACGGAGCACCTGCTTGCGATGGAGTAGCCTTGCTGAAGGCTGATGACATATCAGCAACCCATAAGATTCAAGATTGTGTCTGGTAAATGAAAATAAAGTTCAACACGAACTTGAAAGCTCCACCGGACCGGTTCACATATGACCCGGTCAGTTAATTGAGAGAAGTAGCTGAACAGTGGCCTGCTAACTAACTTAGCTAGCGACGCTACTGCCAGAGGGTTTCCGAGGGACCGCCGCACGAGATAGCGGGTGTGAACACGCGGGTTGGCTGACAGGGCTCGGGCGAAGGAAATCACGCGACAAGCAGTGAGGAGCTCCTGTGTCCTTTCCACGGACTTCCTCAGGACTTCCACGGACTTCCTCAGGACTTTCACGGACTTCCACGGACTTTCCCCAGTACTCTCACGGACCTTCATGGACGCCCATCGCGTTTTACCTGGACGTGTGAGTAGGCGACCGAGTTCTCTTGGCTCGGAGGAGCGAAGAGGACTATTCATCAACAGGCCTGCAACGGGGTTTTCTTTTGCAAAGGATTGTTTTATTTTGTTTCTTTTATGTGCCGGCTTAGTTAGTAATGTTAATTACTTGTAGCCTGTATGGTAATAAGATGTGCGATATGGGATCTGTGACATGCACTTATATTGTTCTCAAATAAGTAAACGTTTTAACTACTTACCCGTTTGTTGGTTGGCTTACTAAATACGTGTAGTGTGGATATTGTGTGTGTTTAGAGGTTAATATTTAATAAGGGTGCTGGTGTTATATGGTTAGCATAATGTAGGAAATCAAAACTAATAATTTAAGATTGATTGAAGAACCTAGGGCCCTGCCCTCTTTATTATAGGGGTAAAAGGGCTACAAACACCTTAATATATAGGGGTTCTACGTCCAGGACAAGATGCATGTCGGCCTTAAACAGACATGCAGAGAACAGAACAGAAAGGGACAGTCAGGCCGGGAGATAGACAGGGTCTGATGGATAGACAGACAGACACACCTTGGTGTTTCGCAGCAGGGCTCGGGCCATACACATGAGTTGCCTCTGTCCCACGGAGAAGTTTTCTCCGTTCCGCATCACTTCTGCCTGCAGCTTTTCAGGTAGCCCGGAGACCTGGACAGGATCACAAATAGAGCCTGGGATCAGCGTCGCCCCACATTAACTTCCACTATTAAAGGCAGAAATATTGTTACACAGAACAACCTCTACCACAATGGGGATTCTTGGTGGTAGATGTTTATACCGTGTCCAGACGAATGTCTGGACATGGTAAATGGACTGCATTTATATAGCGCTTTTTTGTAACCAGTGGCCACACAAAGTGCTTTACAATAGTGCCTGACATTCACCCATTCATGCACACACCGTTGGCAGACACAACCATGCAAGACGGCAACCAAGAGGAGGAGGCAGAGATCGAACTAGCAACCTTGCGGTTACCAGCCAACCCGCTCTACCCCCTGAGTTACTGCCGCCGGTCATACTTGAAGACCATGTTTCCCAGTCTGCAGGAGGTAACATACCAAGTCCTTCAGGTAGGTCTTCTCCAGCACTACCCAGAGCTCCTGCTCACTGTGTTTGTTGAAAGGGTCCAGGTTGTACCTGAAAGGGGACATTTGTAAAAAAGGCCTTACTGTTTTTTTTTATATGCTTTCGCAGTCAACCATGTGAAGAAATAGATACTGATTTTTGACCTTTATGCTTACCCACAACACTCAACAGGCCATAAAATAAAACAACCTGTTGCAGGGCTGATCTGACCTGATGGTTACGGTGGGTAAGTCCGCTATCAATCACTCAGGCAGTATGTTAAAAGTACCAAAGTAATTGGTTCTAAAAGTACTTTTGAAAAAAGGTAACAGTACATTTACTTCTATTTGAATACACTTTCACCACAGTAACATGTGGTCGGCAAAATAAAGAATATGTTGCCGTCATTCTTGCAAGCAAGTGGCATGAATAAAAACAAAAACATTCAGAGATGGCAAATTATTCTGAGGAGGTCTACTCTCCGTGTGTAGCCCCGCCTACTCCAACAAACCAAGAAAGCCGGCTCCTTGACGAAGGCAGAATATACCCCCTGTGGTTTTACACAGGCAAGACAGGGAAATTGCAAGGTATGCCAAGCAGACACACAGTCTATACAGTGCCTATACAGACACACAGTCCATCCATACTGGTGTGTGCTCGTTGATAACGCACCTTTCAGAATCAAAAATATACTTGAAGGTTCCCAAACTCGTACACCTTTTGTGAATCGGTGTGGGGGGGATGTCAGGCTCGGAGATTACCTGACGGAACCGAGAAACAGGACGGGGTCCTGGGGGATGATGGACAGCCTACTGCGCAGGTCCTGCAGGCCTATGTGTTTGATGTCCACCCCATCGATCAGGATGCTGCCAAATGCCGGCTCTACTAGCCTGAAGAGGGCCACGCCCAAGGAGGACTTTCCTGCAAAACAAAGATATTATGTATATCTTACTAGCAATGTACTCACTTACTGTTATTTCTCAATGTTACATGCACTATTAAAGGACCACACTGGCATATTGACACGCCCAGTAAATTTTGCTTCGGTAGAGAAAGCAGATGATTCACCGACGGTCCCGAAGTCCCACTGTTGGTCACAAGAACACCCCTTCAATGTAATGAAGAGTCTTTCCCTTAAGGAGTTCAAGGGAAAGGCTTTGTGTCTTGGTGTTTACACTCATGTTAAATGTTCTTGATAGGAGGTCATTGAACGCACAAATGCTAAGAACGGAGGGGAAGGAGCTATAGCAAAACAAAACAAATATATCTGTAGTTTACCTGACCCGGTCCGTCCAACAATGCCAATTTTCTCCCCAGCCTTGATGTGGATTTGGAGTCCTTTGAGAACAATAGGTGTTTTCTCCCTATACCTCATCGTGTAGTTCTGGAAGTTTATGGATCCGCTTTGTGGCCAGCCTTCTGGGATCTGAGCCTCCTTCACATTCCGGGGACCCTCGGACCCACAAGTCTATATTCAAAACAAACCAACTGGACTTCAACCCCAATATAACAGCAGAGACCTCCAGTTCACAGACATATCCTATCCAACCAGCTTAAGGGAAGTATGGGAAAACTGCCCAGATCCCCAAAATGGACCCAAGAAGACCAAATGCTGTTTCTACAAGAAGGAAGGTGTTTCTACAATAAGGAAGTTTGTGTTTCTACAAGAAGGAAGTTGGCGTTTCTTCAAGAAGGAAGGTGATATTTCTACAAGAAGGAAGTTGGTGTTTCTACAAGAAGGAAGGTGGAGTTTCTACAAGAAGAAAAGTGTTTCTGCAAGAAGGAAGTTGGTGTTTCTACAAGAAAGAAGTTGGTGTTTCTACAAGAAGGAAGGTGTTTCTACAATAAGGAAGTTGGTGTTTCTACAAGAAGGAAGGTGGTGTTTCATTTGAATCACCAGATCAGTTATCAGAAATATTATCATGTCTCTATTATCATTGGAGAGACTGTTGAATGACCAAGAAAGATTCTGTGTACTAATCATATGGAGGTAGCCAATGATGTCATGCTGTCTGAATGAGGTTGGGTGTTGCATGGTGATGATTCAGGTCATCGTGTCTTGATGTACCTTTATGTACTCTTGGAGTCTCTCCACTGAGCTGAACCTGGCGTCCAACTCTCTGGCCGAGTTCATCACTATTATGTAGCCGTTTACTAACTTAACACAAACACACACACACACACAACTTTATTTACCGAACAGACTCCTTAAAGATAAACAAAACATACATTGTCAGCTTGAAGGTGTTTTTACCTGCAGAACGCAGGTGAGTGCCAGGCCTTTCATAGAAGCACTCACATCATAGTTGGGAGTGAGGATCACAAACAATCCTACACACAGATTCAGCAAAGAACTCAAAAATGATGTCCAGAGATATACCCAGTTCATCCCTGAATTAAACATGAACAAGTGGCTGGAGTTGAAGTCACACAGCAAACTGTACCTGAAACACAACGATAATACAGGGTCACACCTGTACCTGAAAAACAATACGAAGTCAGGGTCACACCTGTACTGCAACACAACAAGAAGTTCGAGTTACACCTCTACCTGCAAAAAAACCCAGAGGTCAGGGTCCAACCTGAAAATAGTGCTAAGTATTTATTTGCCTCAAAAGCCTTATAATTTGAATTGCTGAAGAATACTAAGTTAAGATGAAAGGCAATTCTCTATGCAGAAGAATTTACATCTGTTATGGTTCCTCAAGACTATAAATTGTCCTTATCCCCTCCTCGGGCTTCCGTGCTGCCTGTGGTCTTTGTTTTTTTTCCTCCTGCTCACTTGTTTTCTGTGATCCAGATTGCCAACCAGCTCAGAACCCTGCCTGCCTCGATCGCCTTGTTGCCCCAGCCTGGTTCTACAGTCTGATTCCCCTTCTCCACCTCCGGATAAGCCTTTGGTTCACACCTCCCCAGGAGGAGCCTCGATCTGTCCATCCCCCCTACCCTCAGCTCTGACTTCTTGAACCCCTGTTCGCAATAAAACCTAACCCTTACCCTAACCCCTAACCATTAACCCTTAACCCCTAACCCTAACCCTCTTTTGAACCCTACCAAAGTGTTTGCATCCTGCGTTTGGGTCTGCCTGTGGCCTCAGCCTAACAACAGAATTATAAACCCATGCTACATATCATTAGCCAGGCTCCGCCTGCCTACGTACTTCCACTTAATTTTCATTTCCCTTCAGTACTACGTCTGGGTTTGCGGTATATTCGCAGGTTTTCTCCAGCCGAATTTTGCCGGTCCAATCAGCGGACAGAGGGAGTGGCTGAGAGCAATGACGTTATGGCAGATCCAGAGTGGCACTGGGCAGATCCAATAGTTTTAAACTCCAACAGACACCCGCCTTCAGGTGGGTTAACGTTTGTCAATGGAGAGTGGCCAGACTCTGTGCAAATTAAATGAAGTACGAGAGTCTGGCAGGACCAGGCTAACATATCATATTCATCCGTTCAAAAAAACAATTTCCATGTAGAATTCGACATTCCTAAATGTTTGGAATAGGCTAGATAAGAGCCTTTATAGAGTGCAGCTGGTATCTTACTGGTGTATGTAGCTGTCTGTCTTGCCATAGACGTGGATGGTGCTGAGGCCCTCGATGGTGGAGCTGGTATGGGAGATCCAGGGAGAGCGACTCGTGTTCTCTGACCTCTTCAGCTGACGGATTGCTCTCTGGCTTAATCTGCAGAGGATACACTTGACATGCTTAACGTTTGCTTTACATGCTTAGCATTCACTGTACATGCTTAGAATTGACTTTACATTCTTAGCATTCAATGGACATGCTATGCATTTAATTTACATGCATAGCATTCACTTAACAGTCTTAGCATTAATTTTAAGCTTAACATTCACCGTACATGCTCATTCACTTGAAACACCTAGTATTTGAATGCTCAGCGATGACTTAACATGTTTAGCATTTACTTTATATGTTTAGCATTGAGATTACATGCTTAGCATTTCTGTAAAGTATAGGTCAATTATTGCCCCTTGGGTGTCCATCACTGTCACAAATAGTTAATTAATTTAGTTTATTGACATCAACAATTGAGTTGGAGCTCAAGGTAGATTTGTGACAACTTACATGTTGAAGGCGAGAGTCAAAGCGAAAAAGATGATCAGAGGATAAACCATTTTGTAAAATGCATAGATAATGAGGACGATGGAGCCCACAATTGTTAGCAATGTGTTGAGGAAAAAGTTCAATTCCAAGGGAATCCAGAAATCGACTTCATCCATGTCCTTGGAGAATCGATTCAGCATCCGACCAATAGGGGTGGTATCAAATAAACTCATTGGACTGGCAATGACCTGGAAGTGATGCACAAACAAGGCCTCATTGCACTACAGACCAGCTATCATGACTTTTAATATAATTAATAATAGATCAATATGTTATTTTCTCTCGGCTACTGGCCACTGCTAAGAGGTCTGCTTAACAATACAACTCTCTTACCTTTTCTAACATCTTGTTGTGAAATAATGAGGAAGCACGGAGGCTGACCTTGGTGAAGGAATATGTTTTAATAATAGAAGCTATCACTATAACCAGCGTTATTATTCCATAAACCATGTGGTAGAAGGCGATGTCTGGGTTCAGCGTGACGTTAGCCTGGTCTTCAACAGTCACATTTGCATTCTGGGTCAAAAAACACAAAGCTCAGTGCGTTACGGAGCATGCATGTTCAGAACAAGGAACCCATTCAGAACCATATGGTCTTACCCTCACTATGCTGCAATCCTCTCCTCTGAGACATATAGGTATCTACACAAGGACAATTCCTTCTCTTGGAGCTTACCAGTACAACCCCTCTTCTGGGGGAGCCTGTAAAATCCCATTACCCCCTTTATGTGTCAGTGGATGTGTGTTTCTCACCCCAGATCCCTGCTCCATCCAGTGGGCGAGGAACACATTGCTGAGTGCGGCTCCTCCAATTAGCACAACGTAAAAAAGGAGGATGGCAACAGCAAGGAAATAACCTGAAGGGACAGAGCAACAAAATACATTGAAATGTTTCGGTCCCTTTAGACGTGTGTGTTTCGCACCCTTCAGAAACACTGAGATGTGTGCGCGTGTGTGGGTCTTGGTACCTCCTAGTGCCTGACAGTACACATGAAAGGTTCTCCAGGAAATAGACTCTTGGCTGGAGAATTCCTTTTTTATCAACTGCCCGTCACCCTCCTGGACTTCAAAGGAAAAATACTGTGGTCATTCAAAACGGTTTGATGCTCCTCATTTGACTATGCATAAGTGGAAAATATAAAGTCAGAGTATTTCCTATAAAGGATTGCACAATTGGCGAACGGCCGGTTACATTTTTTGAACGTGCAATGACTGCTGGGTACATAAAGATAAACCAATAGTGAGAACACTGGTCGTAGTTGGTGTTTTTATCATCGATCGACTTAACAACAATGGAAGTATCTAACTTATTCCCAAATCAGCTGCTATTGTAGGTATAAAGGTATTGGTATTGTTAAACACTTACTTTTTTTGTCATACATGCTGACGTCATCCATTTCATCAGACATGTCAAAGGCTAAAAAGGAGACAGACAACAGCATGTTAAACGTGTAAGAGTACTGAACCATAGCAATGATAATCTGTTATTTACTCAGACCCATTCTACCTTTCAGAACAGCTGCTGTTTTATTAACCAGTCACCATTTCCAAAAATGTAAAAATAAGATAACCCAGAGCCACTGCATGAAGGTTAACTGAAGAGCCATTGGACCTTCTACATTAATATAGATTAACACTGCTGCAGGAAGGTTAACTGAAGAGCCATTGGACCTTCTACATTAACAGATATTAACACCACTGCATGAGGGCTAACTGAAGAGCCATTGAACCTTCTACATTAACAGATATTAACACCACTGCATGAGGGCTAACTGAAGAGCCATTGAACCTTCTACATTAACAGATATTAACACCACTGCATGAAGGTTAACTGAAGAGCCGTTGGACCTTCTAGAATACATTAACAGATATTAACACCACTACATGGAGGTTAACTGAGGAGCCTTTTTTAAGACACATCCACATTGGTCATTAATTTCCTAAACAAGTTATTTGCCTCACCTTGGTTCACAACGCCATTGGTTTGGTTGGGTTCAACAAATGGCGGATCCATGGCGCTCTCCTGTTGTAACTGAACCTGGGAACAAGGAAAGACAGAACTTTCACTTCGATCCATTGGGAAAGTGCACCCTTAAGGAACCTTCACAAAGTGGGTGACGAGGAGAGCAGTAGCACCCTCCTCACCAAGCTCCCATCCCAACTTCAATTCAAAACTTCAAAAAATATCAGAGGTTGTAATGGTTGCTACACACACATAACGATAACGATACAACATTTTGAACATAATAATATCAAACATAATGACAGAACTGATGATGAGGTGTAGAGCAAAATGGCCACCATCTTACTTGGGACTGTTCCAGCTGATAGCTGCTGATGAGCTGAGCGTAACGTCCTTTCCCATTCATCAGCTCTTCATGTCTTCCTGCCTCCAGTATCTCTCCTTCGTCCAGGAGCAGGACATTATCACAGAACTGCATGTACTGGTAAACACATTTGAGAGCAATTTTGTCATTTTTAAATACAACATAGTTTTGCACAACAAACACCTGGATCAAAATCCAGGTTTTCCAGGACGGTTGGAACCCTTGAACTCATCCCATCATTGAAAGTGTTTCTGGCTAGCCCGCATAGGAAACAAATGTGTGCCTTGTATCTGTGACCATGTTCTTAATAATACTATTGAAGGAGAGAACAGAGACTGGTCAATTCTTTCTGACAGAGAGCCTGTATCACTGCAGAGTCAAAAATTGCCCCGATGCATTGGTCAATCTCACACTCTTGTTCACCCTCACTCTAGTCTAGAACTACCTCCCAAGATGTCATCACCTGGGATAACCACAACTTGGGTTGTAATGTTGACTCACGTAAGCTCACTAAAGAGTTAACCATAAGGTAGTTTGTTTGTGGTGTAAATGACCACAAACATCCTACCTTATGGTTAACTCTTTAGTGAGATTACGTGAGTAAGCTGGGTAACAAACCTGGTGAAACAAAGAACACCATTACTTAGTCCCAAAACAACATTTGATAAGCAGTAGGCACTGTGCTGAGGCTTGAGAAGGCCACTCCAGTCCTACCATAGACTGTATCAACAGGTCGTACCTGGAGCTGGTGAGTCACAAGGATGATGGACCTTCCACAAAGTTCTCTCTTGATGCATTCCTCAAAGATGTGTTTCCCCACGTGGGCGTCCACAGCAGACAAAGGGTCATCCAGGAGGAAGATGTCTCTATCAGAGTACACGGCTCTGGCCATGCTGATCCTCTGTTTTTGCCCCCCAGAGAGGTTAATACCTCGCTCTCCAATCTGCCAACAACCCAGAGTATCATGTACAGTTTAAATCACCATGGCCAGTTACATCATGAACAGTAGCCTTCTAGTTCAATAGATGTTTGGATGAACACCTGTCAATATTGATAGTCACTGTCAGCCAGCCAACCCAATGTTTGCTGTAGAACAGGACCTACAAATTACGTCACAATGTAAGTTCATATTGGACCCAAGGTCCTTTCCACAGATTGGCTGTCAAATAAAAGGATAAAATAGTATTGTAATATATTATGTTTGCTGTCTAGTTATAAACTTTGTCGTTACCAACATGCAATAAAGTCCTCAGATACGCCTCACCTACAATGTTAGACCATTTAAAATACCTGTTACGATTACTTACAAATCAGATTTAAAGAGTATAGAAAGCATTCATTCCTACCTCAGTCTGGTCTCCATCTGGGAGTATCTTCATGTCTGGTATGAGGCTACAGCAATGGAGAATTCTGTTGTAGCTGTGAGAAAAGAACCAAACCAGGAATTCTTAAGTGAGGCTATATTGTCCTTGTTCATGTAAATGCAGTTCATGAAGTATAACCAGGCAGAGAGTTCAGATACTTGGAAAATGTACTGAATGTCTGGCCTTCAGTAGACATATCATATCAGACATATCATTGCCACATTCAGATATGTGACGTTTTATAAAAATGTTTGTGATCTAGTTAGTAATTATGCAATTCATCTAAATCCATCCTTCTGGGTTTGTTCATTAAAACTATTTTTACCGGCCCTGGTCAAAAGGTTCCCCCATCAGTATGTTCTGCTGAACCGTTCCGTGGAATATCCATGCTTGCTGGGGCACATAAGCAAAGGTCCCCCGGGCTGTGATGGAGCCCTGCTGAAGATGCATCTGCAATTGAAATCCACCAAATCCTTATTATAAACCAGCCTCCACTAAGTCCCTTCAGGTACCCTCATGTGGGGCGCATTGTTCCATGGTTAGGAAAGTGTCCCTACGATTACTTTCTGTAAGTCGGTAACATCATGTTTAGAAATGTATGGTAGCAAGACATTAAATCACCTGTTCTAAGAGGCTGGATATCAGCGATGACTTCCCGCTGCCCACATTCCCACACACTCCCAGCAGGTGGCCCTTCAGGAGAAACATTGGAGGGAGATTTAAGCCTTGAAGCCCCAGCCATGCCCATTTAGTATGCCTGACTCTAAAAGTCACCTTAGGTAATGTGAAGGAGATATTTCTCAAGGCAGGAAGGACTTCTTCCTTCACATCCTTGTCGTCCAACCGGTTGACCAGCAACCCGTTGTCTGTGTTGGCACAGGCTTGTGTACTGGCTGGTTTGCTAGAGGCTTGTTTACTGGCTGGTTTGGTCCAGTACAGAGTAGCATTTTCTGTCACTATGGCAGAGCCAGTATCCGTCTTCTGAATCAAGTATTTCTCGGGGTTCTTCAAAGTTAAAATTGACTAGGAAAATAAGGGTTTGAATTTGAGACAATTAAGAAAAACATATGGCTGGCCACATCCCTATAGTCTTATGGTACGGCCACTAAACACGTGACGCACGTTGAAAATTGGCATTTTTGCATAGGGAACCATTGGTTTAGGCGCGTAGATGCATTACTTGTGCTAAAGCAGCGCGTTAGGCGCGTTAGACGCGTTTTACGGACCTAAATAACACGCCCAACGCACCTACGCGCCCAACGCACCAACGCGCGGAGTTTAAAAAATGTAACTTTTGACGCGCCTACGCGCGACGCTTAGCCGCGATAGCCAATCAGCGTTGAGCTTGACCCGATGTCACTGGCAGAGAGACGGAGGACGCACAGAAGCAGAAAGAACATGGACGACCAAGTCATCTTTCAGTGTGTGCTGAAACGATGAGGAGGTGGTGAAACTCACCCAGCTGTGAGTGCCTACGGAGGATGTCATGCACTAGAGTTTAGATTCTCTGCCCGAGCCCGAGCCGACCCGCAGGCCGGGTCGGGTCGATATTTCCAACCACTATCCTCGGGCCGGGCCTTTGATCGAGCGTTTGTGGGGTTTTTTTAATCATTGCTTTATTGGCCTAATATGAGGAGAAATCTATGCCATAAACAGAAATATTATAGGCCTTTATTGCACGGGTCTTCTCAATGCCGTGGAACGCTCCGTTCACTTGCATGGGTAGTAGTCCAGTCCGGTAACTTGTCAACCCCAGCGTCTTCGGTTGCTAAGCGACGTCAACGTCTTTGGCGGACTATTTCTCTGCTGATCAACACTACGAATGCTGGTAACGAATAAATTGTAAAAAGACACACCATGTGAACTTATTTTTTCGTTTTGGCAAGTAGCCGTGTAATAAGCGGGATAATGTATAGATCGTCGCCGGTCATTATCGAAAATAGGCCCTTCAGTGCGAAGCAAGACACCTCCGCTGGGCGGGCTCATCTAGCTGCGTAGGCGCATTAGGCGCGTTGAACCATTTTTGTGACACAATGATCGAGCGTCAGGTTAGGCGCGTTACGCGCGTAATGATACGCGCGTAACGCGTTCAGTGTGGCCGTACCTTTAGAAGATATTAAAACAAAGTATACTATTGTATTTGAGTACTGGAAAGGACAGCAATTTAAGAACAGTCGTTCTATATAGATTAATCAAAGTTAATGGACTGGATACCTGAGTCCGTCAGAAGGCTTAATATTAGGCTAAATTAAAGGATTAAAGGATTCTTACCTTGATTCGTTGCAGAGCCACTAATGCCTGTCCCAGGATCAAGATACCAAAAGGAAACCATTGTATCAGGGAAGCCATGGTGCCTAAGATGGCAGTGATGGTCAAAGCCTGGAAGAAATGACATTAAGAATTGTATTTTAGAACATTTGACACCATATATAATCAACTGGCAATTGTATGAAGGTTTATATATATATATATATATATATATATATATATATATTAATAAACTAAAGAGGGGATGAGAGTAAGATTCAGATAGAAATTGTTATATAGAGAGGCAGGCATGCACTCACACAGTACTTCAAGCTAGAGTGCTACAATGCTACAGCATTTATAAGAATCTCTTTCATAATAGCTAAACCCAAAGCTAGCTTTAAATTAACAATGAACTATAAAATATTTCATTCAAAGCTAGCTTTAAATTAACTATGTTTCTAAAAATATAATAAAAATCATCATAGTTGTAAACTTACTTGAGCAGTATTCAAGGGAAGACCGAGCGAAGTGTGACTGATTATGAGAACAGTGCTTGTGATGATAGCGTTGAGGATGACGATGTTAGTGTTCAAGCCCAGGGTGAAGCATGACACTTCCAGCTTCTTCCTCTCCTCGATCCTTATACCTGACAAATAATTATAACACAGCATTCGTATTTACATATCTATACATATATATACACATAGACCTGTTGGTTGGGGTGACTCTCTTGCGCCTAATTGGAAGTCATTCATTACAATTTCAACCCTCTACCTGACAATGAGTCATAACCTGTACATCACTCCCCAGCCTAAACACTCAGTGTGTATTACTTTTGTCTGCTGGTGTCTCCACAGCCTAAACTCTCAGTGTGTATTACTGTTGTCTGCTGTTGTCTCCACAGCCTAAACTCTCAGTGTGTATTACTTTTGTCTGCTGGTGTCTCCACAGCCTAAACTCTCAGTGTGTATTACTTTTGTCTGCTGGTGTCTCCACAGCCTAAACTCTCAGTGTGTATTACTGTTGTCTGCTGGTGTCTCCACAGCCTAAACTCTCAGTGTGTATTACTGTTGTCTGCTGTTGTCTCCACAGCCTAAACTCTCAGTGTGTATTACTTTTGTCTGCTGGTGTCTCCACAGCCTAAACTCTCAGTGTGTATTACTTTTGTCTGCTGGTGTCTCCACAGCCTAAACTCTCAGTGTGTATTACTGTTGTCTGCTGGTGTCTCCACAGCCTAAACTCTCAGTGTGTATTACTGTTGTCTGCTGTTGTCTCCACAGCCTAAACTCTCAGTGTGTATTACTTTTGTCTGCTCGTGTCTCCACAGCCTAAACTCTCAGTGTGTATTACTTTTGTCTGCTGGTGTCTCCACAGCCTAAACTCTCAGTGTTTACCATGTTGTCAGTGCAGCTAATACGTGGAAAATGGTGGAAACTATTTCAGGCACCGTACTGCAAACAACTCAAACTTGGAATTGGACCGTGTAATCGCTACTTCTGTTATTTTATGTATTTATTGCATCCCTAGTGTGTGACTAGTTTGAATGTGTCTCAACGTTAATACATTTAGATAATCTCTTAAGCAAGCTATTCCCTGCTAGTTTAACACCTTAAAGACTATGTTCGCTACCACATAGATGTATTTTGGTACATGTTGGCATGTGGACTCAATTATTACTATAGTATTCTGTTTTGTACAAAACTTCCGGTCTTATGTTTCCCTAACGTGGCGTTTCTGCTCAATATGTTCAACAATGTGAACAACTGGAACAGTGGGTAGTGTGGTCAAGGATAGAAGAAGCCGCTCTTACCTTTGATCTTCTTCTCGAAGGATTCCTCCCAGGCATACATCTTGATGAGTTTGATGGCGCTCAGCACTTCGCTGGTTGTATTGACCCGGGCGTCTGTCAATTCAACTGATTTCCCTTTGCTCCATTGTATTACTAAGAGTAAGAGAAACTGTAAAAAGGTTTATTGTAGGAACAGTTACAGTATGATCTTTATCTTTATATATATATATATATATATATATATATATATATATATATATATATATATATTAACCCCTTGTGGTTGTGAAGTTGGGCCATTTCAAGGTAGGGGCCAATCAAGATGAGAATCTATCTAAAAACATAATTTTTTTAAATTTTGCATTAAAATGAAAACACCTTAGAAAATAACCCATCTGTTGTGGTCATCTCAGTGAGAAGCGTAAACACAGGCATGAGATATACAGCGAACCAAATGTTGCAAATGTTAGAACACTCACCTGGAATCCAATGATGAGGAGGAAGACCAGTTGTCCTATGAGAGCAGTAGCACCCAGTAAGCAGCAGGAGTAGACAGTAGCGATCAAAATAGTTAACGGAGCAGCACAAAATATACTGATGGCAGTATATAGATCCGGTAGCACTACGGAATCAGCAGTAATCACGTTGATCATCTGAAAGATGGTCATTTTTTCAGGGAAAAAATGATCCATGAAGAGATTTGATATCAATATGTTGTTTTGGCTGATTAGCATCAAATACAAATGTTTGGTTGAACGTATGAACAATTTAGTGGTTATGTAGTGGAAGATTCCTACCTCTCCCAGGGAGACCATTTCTCCCCTCAAAGCAATGATTTTCTTGTAGACAAACAAGCTGAAAGCACCTTTCAGCCTGATGCCTGCTCGAAGATTAAACATCTTCATCATGCTGAACATGACGCTGAACAGAATTTGCATTACAAAGAAGGCAAAAGCCAGACCCACTCCATGGCTGAGAGTCGAGGTCTCTGGCGAATACTGCAACAAATCGTAGACCACAAAACTCTGCACGGAAAGATATGAACATTTTAGACACTACTTCTCTGTGATTGTAGGTTTTTTTCTTTTGTTATTTATTTTCTGTTATTTGTAACTCAACTTAATCAAACTAAAAAGGAATGGGTCTATGTAGGTATGTCTGTTCTTCTATTTTCTCTATAACCGTATAGCAGTGCCGGCTCCAAACTTGGCTGTTTGGAGTGGGCTGATTGCTTGACCGCAAGTATTGCTGCTTGCAGCTTTGTCAGTATTTTTCATTATTTTTCAGAGTCAGATTTACAAATATATGAATCCAATTGTTATATAGTACCGGCCTTGAATCATTATCTTCCATGTTTGCAGTAAGAAATGTTTTTTTTTAAATAAACAAACTGATGTAGCGCACTTGACTGCTTAAAGAAGTTAACGGAAGTATCCTGTAAACACTGTGGGCTCATGCATACTTCAGTGAGGCAGAGGTACTGGCTGCCTCATTTCATGCTTTTTCAGCGCGGTTTTATGTCAGATTAGCATATTTAGTCTTGCTGCAAAACTAAATATGTTATACACATACATCAAATACATTAACTAGTTTAAGTAAAGTGCGATCATACAATAAAAGTGTCTACAAACATTACATTGGTGACAACGGTGAAAAAGCAAACTGGGTTAAGCGCATACGCTCTGTTTGTGAGGGTTTGGGCAATTCTCGCTGAGGCAGCACTGCTCGCTGCCTCAGCCGGCCTCAGCCGGCCTCAGCTCGCCTTTTTCCCCTCAGGAAAAAGGCAAATTCAGCGATTTTGATAATAAAAATGATTTAAACTATTGGAATCGTACATTAATTACATTTAGACCACAGATCAGTAGACAAATACTAATATATAATATTATTTAAATTTTTTAGTTTTATCATAATTAGTTTTTTCTTTTCATGATGACAGGTGAGGCTCTGCCTCACCTGCCTCCCCTGACTGCACGTCACTGATATATATATATATATATACATTGATATGTTGATATATAAATGTATATATGAAGTGTAAAATAATATAGGCAATAATATAATATAATATCATTGATATAAGTAATAATTATATTATTATATTATAATTATTATAATTATATTTAAATTGAATGATGAAGAAGACAATTATAGACATCTTACCGATCCAAAGCTAACCACACAGGCAATAGTGACGGTAACAGTGGCAAGCACAAAGAAAGCAAACTGGAAGCGAAGAGCCACTCGTAACATAGAGACATTCTCCAGCCCTTCTTTATCTATTTCTTCTTCTAAGGTCTTCCTGAGCCTTTGAAGCAGGAGACAAACACAGAAACAAAAATAAGCCGACAGAAATTATTCAAATTAAACGATTTTCAAGAGAAAGACATTTCTCTATTCTATTATATTCTAATTACTAGATTTCAGTAGAATAAAGTGGGATCTTTTGGGTCCATTTACTGGAAATGTATAGTTTTCCTATAAATCAACCTAACCGATTTTATTAAAAACATTTAATTCATACATATACATGACATTTTCATGTCGTCAAGGGGCCTAGTCATATGTGCATATTTATCGCTAATTAAGACTTCCTACTTTCACACATTGGACTGAAAAGCTGAAGAAGAAATAAAGACTCTTACAAGATCTCATTCCTGGCGGCTCCATTTCCGTGTGACACGGTATAGTGGCTGACATCCAACTTTTTACGTAACAGACCCCATATGATGGTGCCCATCCAATGGCATGTTATGAAGGAAAGGTAGCCTGGATCCTTCACTACGACGTTCCTGAACACATCAAACCATTTCAGTGTATCTTAAACACTAATTAAGATGGCCTCCATCACTATTGTAAGTTAGTTACAGTCATTACTGCCGGTAAAGCTAATTTATCTTTCATGGGACCTTTATTCTTTATCAAAAGATTGGAATATAACTGTCTTCCAATATCGATATGATAGGTAATCAATATAGTAATTTTTTCTACTACTGTTACTCATTTAAGGGAGGTGAATCCTAGAATTGTTGGCATTAGAACTGTGCAAATGCATAGCAAAACCATCAAAGTTACAGATTCACATGCAGGTTCTGATGTGTGAGTTACTGACTTCGGGACAAGGAACAGAGGTTTTGGAGTATGAACACTTTGATCTTCTGGACCTGTGAAGATAGTCTCTTGGTCTTCTGTGCCCTTAGAGAGACAGAAATACACCAACATGTAGATTTAAGACGAGGCTCAGTGGTCATCTTATATATGAAATCTAAAACACTGTTCTGACAAATGTACTTATTGTAAGTCGCTTTGGATAAAAGCGTCTGCTAAATGCCCTGAATTTAAATGTGACAAAAAGAAGATCATATTGGACGATACTTACAGGAACAAGTTCCACTGCATCTATGGTTTTCTTAGTGGTACGTGACATTTTGCTCTGTCTGTTCAAATGAAGACTCCAGTGTTCACTACGACAAAGGATAAAACTGACTTTAACTTTCAGACTTTTATTAATACACGTAGCCTAATACAAACTAATAATAAAAATGCTCAAAACATTGATCATTAACATCCCCTAACCTGCTGTTATTTTAGTTTGTTATTTGACATTTACCTATTGTTGAAGGGCAGAGTAGTCTTGTTTTAAAAATTGTACAATATTATCATTTTGCAGTTTCTAAAAAATCTGCCACCTGAGGCCAAACCGAAATCCCAGTGTGACCATATTTATAGACACTCTATAAACGATATTTACAGCTTATCTATGGAAAACGCAACAGCAGATAGGATTATAAGGACGTATATGGGAATTAAGCCCTAGTAATACTGTTGAACGATGACATAACACACAACTTGAAACACCTGGGTATCATCCCATCTCTGTTGACCAATAATTGGTTGGGTAGGACCTGAGTCACTATTTCGGAACCTATATCTCAGCTAATATATATTTAGCTCAGATATGTATATATATATATCTATATCTATATCTATATATATATATATATATATATATATATATATATATATATATATATATATATATATACACACACACAAATGAAATAGTGTATTACAACGTACCTTGCAGAGCATCTTCAACGTGTCCCCTGAGAGCTCTTGGACAACATGATCTACCTAATGGCCTTAACAGTGTTTAACTTGATGTTTAGCTGGAGGCTTCGTACGAACAAGTAAACTCATTGTCTCTCTACATACAAACCTACCGGCATAAAGGCAAACACTCAACCCTTGTGTATATATTAACCCATCTCTCAGCCTCAATAAAAACGGAATTGAATACCATGTCATTTTTTATTCACTAAAGGCGAGTAAAAGTAAGGACTTCATTGGACAAGTGACCAAGAGTTGCATTAATTAAGCTGAAGTAGCCATCTTGTTACTTCTTGACCAATTCTAGAATAAGCAATAAGTTATTATGATTGGGAAAAACACCAATATGGCGCAGCCTAGAATGTGCGTGACATCGTGATATTTCACCAACATATAGCCGACTGGACACGCTGAGTGTGCCACTACAAAATCCAATATATCAGTCATTACTGGGAAATATGGATCAATGGATAAAAAAACAACAACTTTTAAGTTTTTTTTATTTGAATTCATTGTTTATTGACTTAGTTTCCATTTGCATAATAGTATAGACAGTTGATTGTTTATTTTTTTTAACAACCATTATCGGTGTATTGCAAAGAAAATAGTCCCATATTTACCCTTTTACTTTAAAGCAAACAGAGTTTGTTGGAGCAGAAGACATCTTAACAAGTTCAATGCAAACAAGCAACACTCTTGTACTCAACGATGACACTTGAGTACAAGAGTGTTGCGTTGTATTCATTGACTTATATTTCTTCCAAAGTAGACTTATTGTGTATATAGACATATTTGAGATATATTTTTTTCATTACAATTGTTTTATATGTTGTATCTTTCCATTCTACTGTTGTGATGTCCTTGCTGCTGTAGCACTAGAATGTCCTGTCTTGGGTCAATAAAAATCTTATTTGAAGCAACTAAAGAACCAGATAATGTGAGAAAGAACACCCATAGCCAAGGCCTACCGTCACAGCATGGCTATGGGTCCAACAAAACTTGATTTCTTTCTTCGGAAGGGTTGATTGAGGTCATGTACCGGAACCTCTCTCTGGTCAGGGGTCATGTACCGGAACCTCTCTCAGGTCAGAGGTCATGTACCGGAACCTCTCTCAGGTCAGAGGTCATGTACCGGAACCTCTCTCAGGTCAGAGGTCATGAACCAGAACCTCCCTCAGGTCAGAGGTCACCTCTGCAGCAGTCCACTTTGCATCCAAATAATCCTGGTAATAATTAGTGGTAACAAAAAGGTCCGAATGGTTTGTTCTTATTTGGCACCAGTTCAATCAGCACCACAACGATATGACTGAACAAGATGTGATACAGAAGAAGAAATAAGATATTAATGATGCTGAGGAACAATGGATTTCAACGAGCATAAGCTTATAAAATATAATTCATTGTTTAGTCTTTTAATTTGAATTGTGTGACAGTTGTTTGTCTTCTGTGTTTGTAAAGATGCTGTAACCATTAGGAATTCAAAGAACAAAATTATATATTGACACATTTACTCAAAAGCAAACATTTAGAAGGTTTACAATCTAAGAGAATGCCCTGATTAAGACACTCCCATCCCACCACGCCAGCCAATGAGCTGTAAGCATGAGACACAGTCCTGCTGCA
The DNA here is from genome assembly GCF_949987615.1 of Pollachius pollachius. Lineage (NCBI taxonomy): Eukaryota > Metazoa > Chordata > Actinopteri > Gadiformes > Gadidae > Pollachius > Pollachius pollachius. Next base: position 8,699,807 of record NC_136938.1, on the reverse strand, counting down.
CAGCCAATCAGGGCTCGCCCTGAGGTCGCCAAGGGGCCTCCCCTATATCCTCCTCTTTTCCCCTTATCTTTTCTCCCCTCTCATCTCCTCTCCCCCTTCCTAATCATCTCCTTCCTGTCATCTCCTCTTCCCCTTCATCTCCTTCTGCCTTCTCTCCTCCCTCCCCTTCCCAAACTCCTCTCTCCCTCCTTTCCTCTCTCCCCCTTCTTTATCTCCTTCCGCCTCCTCTCCTCTCCCCCCCTTTCTCCTCTCTCCCTTCTTCCTCATCTCTCCCTCATCCTCCTCATCACCTCCTTCATCTCCTTCCATCTCCTCTCCCCATTTCTCCTCCTCTTCCTCCACTAACCCCCTAGGGATCTACGCCAAGACGTGAGATTCCTCCAGGATTAAAAAACCTGGAGCAGTGGAGAATGAAAACCGAGATCAGCTGGAGGCCGTTGATCTGAACCCTATCCCCCCTGGCCTCTGCTCAGGCTGCTTTGCGTGCCCCCTTTCATGTTTCCCTAAATGTACTAAGAATAAAACCTGTCCTACAAAAAAATGTTGGACTATAAATAACCAATGTACAATGAATAAATGATGTACGATGAATAAAAGCTTTGTCAAGAATAAAATATGTACTGTGAATACATAAGCTTTATGATGAATAAAAGATGACCTCTGAATAAAAGATGTCCCCTTAATAAAAGCTGAACTATGAATAAAAGTAGTATGTATGATTAATAAAAAATGTACAATCAATAAAAGCTGAGCTACGAATAAAAGATTTATAATGAATGGACATTCACACTACATAAGCAAGAAGTATTGTTTTTTAATTCCCAGTTTAGTTTATTTAAAGGTGGAGTTGTAAACCGTCTGACTTGGAAACGTTAAATACAAGAAGTGTCATTACAACCCAAACATATTTTAACATGTTATAAAACATCCTAATGCACAAATGAAACAAAAGTCATATTTTCTACCCAAATACTGGTTTACACTTTGGGAAATTAATTTTTTAAAAAACCAAAAATTACATTTTCTGTTTTTCTGCTCTTTAGACATCATGATAACCGGTATCCAAAACTTTGGCTACTTTTTAAGGTTATTTCCCTACACAAAAATTGTCCCCTTAGATTCCTTTCAACCAGAGCTTCATCTCTGCTTCAGCTGCAGCTGTATGGCGGGAAAACTCTGGATCTACTCCACAGTATCAAGTAGCTTTGTTCAACAAGATTCTCCCTGGGCTGGCATTTAGTTCCCGGATCGACCACAAGAGGGCGCTGCTGTTTCTACTTGCGGAAGCGCTTGAAGAGCGGGTGGCATCCCTTGGCCGCGGCAGCGGCCGAGCGGCCCCGGCTGTGGTACTCCATGTAGACGGCGTCATCCGCCCCGGACATGGAGCTCATGGTGCCCGGTCGCCGCGAGAACTGAGAGAAGAAAAACAATCACCAAAAATGTCTGAAAACAAAGGCTGGAAATACCTGTAAGCATGCACTCCTTCCTGTGTTCAACTAAAAGTAAATGAAGTTATTCATTTAGACTTAATTATGATAACATTATAAAATAGTCACTGAAACTCATTACATTACATTGAAATGTTAATGTTGATAAAATAATCAAATGTTATGTAATGTAAACTTATACAGCCTAATGTTATATTCTATATTTTTAGTTGCATGCTATTTATGTTATACTTTGTCATATTATGGTTTTTAATATAATGTTAGATATATTTATGTGATATTGTAATGTATTTATTTCATATCTTCTATTTTAATTTGATGTTTACGGAACCCGTAAAAGGGACCTGGGGTAAAAAAAAAGAATGAAACGTTTCTCGTGCGCACAAGAAAGTATCTCATGAGCACGAGAAAGTATCGTACGCATATCACTGTCAGTGTGTGTGTGTGTGTGTGTGTGACGTCAGCGAGTGAGTGGACGAGCGAGGAGAGCGAGCGGTAGCGTGCGTGTCAGTTTAGTGAAGTAATAAACAAGTCCGGTTGTGTGTAAGAATAAAGCAAGGGCGCTATTTTGCATAGGGACGGAGGTAGCCTACATGTCCTGAACAACTTTGGGAAAGAAAGGATTGTCCCTACCAAGGTAGCCTACATGTCCCGAACAACTTTAGGAAAGAAAGGATTGTCCCTACCAATATTTAGATGCATTATTTAATATAACGGAAACATATTTTACATAATGCATTTAACGTAATATTTTTTGGCAAACTCTTGCCAAACTCGGCGACCACCGCCATGAAGACACGCCTCGTTCGGCTAGAAGCCCCTCGGTTCATATACCTCCCGCTATGGGCACGAGCACCGATTATTATTGTATCTTATTGTATCTGTATTTTGCACTACTCTGTCATCTGTTATTTGCACTATCCTCTTTGCTGCTGTAAGCCTGCAAAGGTCCCCGCTGTTGGACTGATTATTTTATAACCTCACCGTGGGCCGGCCGCCCATCTCCCCCAGCACCACCTCCTCCTCGGCGTCCAGGTCCGAGGCAGCGATGACCTTCTGCAGGAGCAGCTGCTGCTCCTCCCGCGTGGAGAACATCAGGTCGTCCTCCTCCATGCCCGCCATCTTAGTGATCACCTGCACACGCACACACACACACACACACACACACAGACAGACACACACACGGTTAAGGTTAGGGGTGATGGTTTAGGGGTTAATGGCTGGGGGTTAAGGGTTAGGGGTTAATGGCTGGGGGTTAAGGGTTGGGGATTAAAGGTTAGGGGTTAAGGGCTGGGGGTAAACAGTTTGGGGTTAGCCGTTAATGGCTAGAGGTTAAAAGGTTAGGGGTTAAGTGCTTGGGGTTAAGGGCTAGGGATTAACGGTTAGGGATTAAGGGCTAGGGGTTAAAGGTCAGGGGTTAAGGGCCAGGGGGCAGTGTCTGACCTTAAAGCTGTACCCCTGGTCTACCAGGAACCTCTGTCTCTTGGTGGAGTAGGCCATCTCCTGGGTGTCCTGAGACACCAGAGAGTAGAAGTAGGCGTTGTACTCCTCCGCCACCATGCCTACACGAGCAGGAGAACACCACACGAGGTCAGGTAAAGCAACTAGAGACCCACTAGACTAGGGTTGAGCGATATCGCTTCTTTTAAAAGTGTCTCACCCCAAAGCATGGTGGTCTATCGTTCAACCGTCAAAAAAGCGACTTGTATAAACCGAGCCAGAGCACAACTTGCATCTGTTTCCAATGTGCCATGAGCTTCTACCCTATTTTTCTGATACATCTTGGACGCAATTGAAAGCAAATCACTTTTTCCCCCCATTCTTGTTTCATACACAATAAATCCATTATAAAATCCAGTATAAGGCTACTAGCCTGGCTAGAGTAACAGAATAGCGATTAACTATAACCTCCATAAGCTTACAATTCGTATCTGTGTGAGTGGGCTAGGCTAGCATTAAAGCCAAAAGGAATTATTAAAATCAGAATGATATCTATCCAAGTACATACACACACATACATGCAAAGACACATATATCTGTTAAGTACATAAACACACACACACACAAACAGTACATGGACACATATGAAGTCAGACGCACCTTTCTTGGCTCTCAGCACGCGGCCCAGCCTCTGGGCCTCCTGCCGCCGGGACCCGCCGTGGGAGGAGATCTGGATCAGCACGTTGGCCTCCGGGAGGTCGAAGGACGTGTCTCCTACCTGCGGGCGGAGGTACAGGGCTGTATACACAGCATACACAAGAGAGGGCAGTTCTGTGGACGTCGCTAGGGACGGAGGGCCTCACCTTGGAGATGAAGATGGTGTTGATCTTGGGGTTGTGTTTGAAGTTCTGGAGGATCTGCATGCGCTCCCCCTGAGAGGTGGGGCCGTAGATGTAAGGTCTAGAGGTGGGGGGGGGGGGGGGGGAGAGAGAGAAAGAGCTCAACACACTGGTCCTAGTGGCCTACAGGACCCGATATTGAAATCTCGATAATTCAAACGATTATTTTTGAGTTGAAAACATAATGCATCTATTGAGCATTTCCCTCCAAAAAAACACTTTGAAACTGAGAACCTTGAAATTTCCACTAAATGTTCAAGTAGAAAACGTTTCAATCGAAAATAATGCACAAAAATGTATCCAGATGTTCCATTTCTATAAAACAATTAATGAATAAAAATAAATAAAAATAATAGTAATAATAAACATATATATATATTGTTTCAACACGATTATATTAGTTTGCAGATCGTTTGACCCAAAAATCGAAATCGCGATCAATGTTCGATTAATTTAGCCTTACATGAACCTCTCCGCGGCCGCCATGGCTTCGGACCTTACTTGTTTAGGCGGATGGCGTACTCCTTGAGGGCGAACACGTTGTCGGCAAACACGATGATCTTGTCGTTGCGGCGCTCGTGGAAGCGGATGAGGAACTGGCAGGCGCGGAACTTGTTGGGGTTCATGGTGTAGAGGAGGATCCTCTTCTTGGTCTTGATGGCGACGTACTCCCGGTAGAACTCTGGAGACATGGGACACCACACCTGGGGGGGGACGGGCCCACCATTAGAGACCTAGACCCTCCATCCTCCCCCTAGACCCTAGCCCCTAGTATACTCTAGCCCCCCTAGCCCCTAGTATACTCTAGCCCCCCCTAGCCCCTAGTATACTCTAGCCCCCCTAGCCCCTAGTATACTCTAGCCCCCCCAGCCCCTAGTATACTCTAGCCCCCCTAGCCCCTAGTATACTCTAGCCCCCCCTAGCCCCTAGTATACTCTAGCCCCCCTAGCCCCTAGTATACTCTAGCCCCCCTAGCCCCTAGTATACTCTAGCCCCCCTAGCCCCTAGTATACTCTAGCCCCCCTAGCCCCTAGTATACTCTAGCCCCTAGTATACTCTAGCCCCCCCTAGCCCCTAGTATACTCTAGCCCCCCTAGCCCCTAGTATACTCTAGCCCCCCTAGCCCCTAGTGGACATGGTTGGCCTCTAGTAGACCCTGATGGCTCCTAGTTTCCTTAGTGGACACTGGTGGTCTCTGGGGGCCCGTAGTGGATCCCAGTCGACCCAAGTGGACCATGGCGGCCCCTAGTGGACCCTGGTGTAACCTGGTGACCCATAAGTGACCCTGGTGGCCCCTAGTGGATCCTGGTGTATCCTGGTGGATCCTAGTGCCCCCTAGTGGAACCTGGTGGACCATGGTGGACCTACTGGCCCCTAGTGGAACCTGTAGCCATAGTTGACCCTGGTGAACCCTAGTGGATCCCGGTAGCCCCTAGTGGCCCCTATTGGCTCCTGGTGGAACATGATGGCCCTACTGGCCCCTGGTGGACCAGGGCGGCCCTAGTGGCCCCGAGCCCCACCTCGGCACACTGGACCTTGGCGATGTATCCGTTGTTCTGCAGCTCCATCCAGTTGGCCTCGAACAGCTTGGGTCCGATCAGGAAGTTCAGGTCCACGATCTTGTCGTCCTCTCGGACCAGCGTGGCCGTCAGACCCAGCTTACAGTGGGCCTGGACGATGGTCAGAACCCGCCGGAACATCTTAGCTGTGGGGAGGCCACGTGTATAGTGAATGTTAGTGCAAATATATTCATAATGTTAACATCACAATATTAGTATTACACCTATTTATTGAGCAGTTATCGTATCATTTTTAAAAGTCGACAAATGTATATCTCCTTTTGTGAATAAATAAAAAATAGAATTTTAGTTAAGATTTTGGAGGATAAACTACAATTCACAGTGTTTGAATAAAGGGGAACGGCGGTCTCACAAAGCAGACTTTCGATCAATATAGGAGCGCTTCACTTTCGTTTGCCTTAAATGTATTTAGTCCGAACATGCTGCTGGGGTCGGGGATCAGTAGAGGCGTGTTAAGTGGAATGGGTCTCTACTGTGAAACTCTACAGGCCAAAACTCGAAAAACTTGATATGGCTGAACATTCATCTCGCATCCAAAAGAGGTCTGATAACTTGCCAATGTATAAATAAATTCTGTTAAATCTACTTCTTAAACCTCCGTCTTGCCCTCATGAATGAGCTTATCTTTAGAGATACAGCCTATGTAACTCTGGCCCTCAGACTCTGGTTTCAGGGCCAGGCTCTCTACCTAGCCTAGGCCTGCAGGGCTTTCAGCTTTGCAGCAACGAAATGTATGCATAAAGTGGAACCGACAGAAGCAAAGTATAAGTAAAACCAACAGTATCAGAGTGTGTAAATAAAGTTGGGGTGACAGTACAAAAGTGTGCAAATAAAGTTGGGCCGACTGCAAAAGTGTGTAAATAAAGTTGGGCCGACAGTATCAGAGACTGTAAATAAAGTTGGGCAGACAGTCGGGGTGTGTAAATAAAGTTTGGCCGACAGCAACAGAGTGTGTAAATAAAGTTGGGCCGACAAAATCAGCGTGTAGAAAGAAAGTTGTCCTCTCACCAGGTATGGTGTGCACCTCATCCAGTATAATCAGGCCCCACTCCTGGCTCCTCATCCACTCCATGACGCGCTCGGCCTCCCAGGACCTCTTGGTGGTGTGGCCCAGCATGGAGTAGGTGCTGATGGCCACCGAGCAGCCGATGGGCTTGTCCTTGGCGTCCGACGTGAAGCGGCAGATCTGGGAGTCGTCGATGGTGGACCACATCTTGAACTGGGCCTTCCACTGCTCCACCGACACCGACGAGTTCCCCAGCACCAGGCAGCGCTTCCTCACCGTGCAGGCTGCCGTCACGCCCACCAGAGACTTTCCCGCACCTGCACCCACATACACACAAACAGACACGCAACACATGCACACAAATCCACAGTACAACACACAGACACACAAATACAAAAGGAGAGAATGCCCGCTTTACCAACAATTATATCAGGAGAAAGTTCTACCAAAGAACTTTATCGTTTTTGAACATGGAACATTTAACTCCAAGATAATATAATATCTTATTTATACGTACACATTAATACTTCTATATTTAAAAAGGCTGATGAAGCGTAATCCGTACCACAGGGCAGTACGATGACGCCGGAGCGAGCGCGTCCGTTCCCGAACATCTTCCGGAGGCTCTTCTCCTGGTAGGGCCGGAGCACGGCCGTCGGCTTGAGGTCCATGTTGATGTCGGGGTTCACCGTGTCGTTGCGGAAGTCGTACTCCGCCAGCAGGGGGTACTCCAGCTGGATGCAGCGTTTTTGAACCTCCTCGATCATCTCCTGGAGTAGGACCGATGGATGGGCCGGACGAACACACACACACACACAGTTAAAACTCATATTAAATGTTTTGTAATAGTTCAAAGTATTTTCAAGAACATTAATGCTGAAATATTGACCTGGCGTATCTCAAAGGACACGGTCTGTGTCTCTTCCTCCTCCTCTTCCTCCTTGTCCATCTGCTCATAGTAGCTGAAGATGTCCTCAGGGACCAGCGCGGTGGAAGAGGTTCCTTCTCCTGCGGCGGTGGTTGAGGTTGCCGCTGCTCCTGCCTTCTCCTGCACAGATCTGGCAATCTAGAGAGGAGAGACAGTCAGAGATGTACTGAGGCATGATGTTAGACATCTACTGAGATCTACAAAGAGGATAGATAGTTAGAGGTATACTGAGAGAAGAGATGGCTAGAGATCTAATGAGACAAGATATTGGCAGATAGAAAGATATCTACTGAGAGACAAGATAGTTATAGATCTACTAAGAGAAGATAGCAAGAGATCTACAGAGACAAGATACTTAGAGAGCTACCTAGGGGAGAAATAGTTATAGATCTGCTGTGAGGAGAGATCTACTGATAAAAAGAGAGTAGGTGATCTACAGAGAGGAGTGACAGCAAGAGATGGTAGGGGCTAGGAGACCGGGTAGGAGCTTGGGGACAAGGAGACAGGGTTTAGGAGGTAGGGGCTAGGAGCTAGAGGCTAGGAGGTTGGTTGTAGGTAGGGTCGGTAGGAGGAAGGGTTGACCTACCGCTGACTTGCTGCTGATGACCTCTGTGATGAGCTCCGTGTCCGCTCCGTCTGCGGTGCGCAGGCGACAGTCTCTGATGACCGAGTCCTGGAGGAGGTTCTGGATCACCTCGGGAAACGCACTCTCCACAAAGTACCTGAGCAGCCACACAAGGAGGGAGCAGGTGGGAGAGGCGGAGGCAGAGCCAGGCCAGTTAGGTGGTACAGAGGAGAGGAATTAGTTAATAAGATAGAGCATTGGTCGGTTGGTTAGTTAGATAGAGAAGTGGGTAGTCATTTAGTTTAAGATATAATAAATTGGTTAGTTGGTTAGAGAGGTGGGTATAGTTAGTCAGTTAGGTAGAAAGGTGGGTAGTTATTTAGTAGTAGTTAGTTAGTATATTAGTGATAATATTATGCCTGTAGTAGTACAGGTCAGCAGTACTATAATATTATACCTGTTGTGTTTGAGAACCATCTTGACTTTTCCGTAGCTCACAGTGCAGAGCTGAGGAATAGAAGGAAGGTGATGACATCATTATATCTGTACATAATATATACAGTAAATATGTTCGTACGAATATACATAGATACAAACATTATATATAAAATAATAATTCATAGTATTCATTTACACACACACACACACACACACACACACACACACACACACACACACACACACACACACACACACACACACACACACACACACACACACACACACACACCACTCCACTCCACTCCACTCCACTCCACTCCACTCCGTTAGTTGACTAAATTTGTGGTAACTATTTTAGCTAAAGCTAGTTCACTCTACTATTGGTTACATGTTGATTCTAGTTGCTTCAAATTACCTTGATGAACTGAATGATACCGTCGGGTACGGAGGTCTTGCTGAGTTTCTGCAGGTACTCCACGATGTCGGAGGTCTGCAGGCCGACACTGACGGCGGCGTACAACGAGTAGGCCGTCAGCTTATACTCGTGTTCGTGGACGGGCCGGCACACCGGCTCAGCGATGGCCACCAGGAAGTCCTGGGCGTATTTATAGACGGGAGAGAAGGCCTCCAGGAAGATGTGACCATCTGGGGCCTGGGATGGGAGGGGGAGGTCAGGAGGGCAGGTTTTACACAACCCCTGGGCTTTCTGGATGGATCTCCCTACAAACAATTGCAGCTCTAGCTATAGTCATCTGAAACGCACTTTGTTGATCGGTTGTGTCGGAGGACTTAGAAGGCACTTTGAAATTTGATACACCTGCTGTTGCATTACTTATAAAACAGGGTGGCTACACCACTTTATAGGCCGATATGGAAAGAGTATCTTAAAGAGATTTGTCAGCAGCAGTATGTTGGCAGAGGGGGGGATCTGGCGAGGTGATGAAAGAATTTGGGGGTCACTTGAAGTGTTGGTTTACATTAGTATTGTAAAAGTATTTTCAGAGATTCTCTGTGTGTGTTCAACTATTTGTCACATCAAAAGTCATACATGCACAACTAGCTCTGAAACACTTTACCTACTCCATCCATCAATTGTGCATGAACCAACTAAAGAAACACTATAATAACCATAAGGACGTAGGCTGCAGGTCCTTACCACCCATAGCGGTCGTGAGGAGTGGTCGTTCTTCAGTAGCATCTGGGAGCGGTAGTCCTTAGCTCCGTACTCATCCAGTTTAGTGGTGGACTCCTCCACCTGCTTCCCCGCAGCTGCAGGGATCTCCTGGGAATCCGCTCCCCCCACCTCTTCATCATCATCCTCTTCCTCGTAGGAACGTTTCTTGGACCGCTTCTCTGGGGACGGAGAGGAAGAGATAAGTCAGACCTTAGTGAGATTTAAGACAAATCAAATAACATTCTGACGAACGAGGCTTTATTCTTAGTGACTTACAGGTGGGGCTGGGAATAACTGAAACATACGAAAGAGTAGTGACGACTTACACTGAGAGAAAAGTGCTGCGTAGATGGCGTGACAGCAGTTTTAACTTATATTATGTTAAGTCCAGAACAGTTAGTTCGTTTAACATAAATCTGGATAACTGGTGAAACGCTTGAATCTGATAAGCACTATATTAAGTGATGATTCATGTTCTATGACATTTGTATTTTATATAACGTTACATATTGCCACTTAAAGCTTATCTGCGCCGTGAGTTACTCACCACCCCGGTCTGCTTTGTCCTTCTTCCCCATCTCAAAGATCACACTTTAATAACCACAGGACTCATGTGTTTAGATCAACTTATAGGTCTTCATCTACCAATAAGTTCTAAAGGTATCAAATCAAACTGTGTCTGTAGCTGCTGCTAGGGATGATGATGATGATGATGATGATGATGATGGCATGGTGGTGGTGGCAGATAGGAAAACAACACACACAACACTTCCGCAGCGATGACCACGTGGTCCATATCTGGGCGCTGATTGGATGTATGGTTTTATGTTTACTTCCGGTAGGTTACGGGTTCAAATTGTTTTTGTTCTCCCTAATGTTTTTTAAAATTCAATCTTTCACGTTTTACATTTGATTTCAGGTTCGTTTTGGTCAGAAATCATAAACCAATATGTCTAGTCGTGGCGTCATCGGTCCCGCCCTGCCGCCGAGGAAGACCCGCGACGAAGACTCCGAAAGTGATGATGATGATTGTAAGTCATTTTTAACTATGGATCAATTTAGCAGAAACACGATGTCTAGCCCTCAACCTAACCCTAAAGAGGCAGTAGAGAAAGAGATGGGTCAGAGTCTGGTTAAGAGTTCAGCTTGGACAAGGAAGTCTACAGGGACACTGGGGATTGAACCCAGAGCATTTGAGCTTGGGGCAACACCCTTTGTGGGGGTATTGGTAATTCTTCTGTAATTATTTCCACTTGTACAGATGTGAAACACTGAAGTCTGGGAAATGTGGATACCATATTTAATGTTACGTGTGTGTCCCTGGCTGACAACTGTATGCACACCAGAAAGCTCCTTGGGGACAGTAAGATGTTCTGTCTTCTCTGTATGTTGTGTGTTCAGTCGCCGGTCCAGCTCTCCCTCCGGGTTATAGACCAGGAGGACGATCATCTTCATCAGAGGACAGTGAGGAAGAGGTGGTGGCGAAGAGAGCCAAAACCAGACACCCTACCGAAGAGTAACCACACTATACACTAACGTTACCTTTCTACCTCCACAACAGCTAGTTAGTTTGATAACTAGATATATGTTCTATTACCTCCCGAAAAGTTATTTAGTTTGATAACTATTTGCAACCACGACTACAGCTATTTAGTTGGATAACTGGTGTAATGTTCAGTTAGATGATATGATAACTGGTTTATTATTGTGTTATTGATATGTGTTCAGGTTGGATAAAGACACCAAGGATGACGATGCTGGATACTTTGGACCGGCTCTGCCCCCAGGGTTTAAGAAGCAACAGGCTTCACCTGAGAGGTGAGCACTATTCTGTTCCTTAACCCCGCACTCAAGTAAACACATGGTATGGGGTGAATGCCATGACTAAAGTGCTTCAGGTTGCAATGGTGACTGGAAAAGTGCTGAACTTACTCTGCACATTTCCCTTTTAACATTAACCATGGACAGAGTGTTAAATTTGTTTAAGAGTTAAAACATGAAACATTAATAGTTGCTGTCTTAGTTTGAGGAGTTAAGACTTGAAACATGGATGGTTACTGTTTTAAGTGTTGTTTTTTTTTAATTGAAACGTGAAACATGGTTTATGTTTAGTAGTTGAAACATTGAGAGTTAGACATGGAAAGAGTGACTTTTAAGTTGATTTATTCAGATAATATGAATACATGATAATGATGTCATGTAAATGAATGAGCTGAAAATAAAGATAAAAATGGTGAATGAAATGATTTCATCTTGAAAGAAGAAATTATGGAATCAATTCCAATACAATGTTATTGAAGAGATAAATAATGATTTCTTATTGTGTGTGTGTGCGTGTGTGTTCAGGCCGTCTGTTCTAGGTCCTGCCCTACCACCAGGGTTTCGCCGGGCAGCGTCGGACGACGAGGATGATGGAGACAGTGACGACGGGATCCCGGGACCTGCTCTTCCTCCGGGCTACACAGCCGAGCGGTCGAGCGGTGAGGAGGAAGAGGACGTGATCGGCCCCATGCCGGCCCGGGGGCCCGTGGATGACTCCGTTCTTCGGGACATTGAGCGTCGGGCTCAGAAGATGAAGGACAAGCTGACTGGAAACGTGAGTCTGTTTATTATCGGTTCTCTTTATTTCTACGGCTTAAACCGCTACTGAACCTGCTGCCACCTCCTTTCACCCGCACACCAACCAGCTCTCTTGACCGCATCCTGTCCTCATCCTGACCACATCCTGTCCTCTTCCTGACCACATCCTGTCCTCATCCTGACCACATCCTGTCCTCTTCCTGACCACATCCTGTCCTCTTCCTGACCGCATCCTGTCCTCTTCCTGACCACATCCTGTCCTCTTCCTGACCGCATCCTGTCCTCTTCCTGACCACATCCTGTCCTCTTCCTGACCGCATCCTGTCCTCTTCCTGACCGCATCCTGTCCTCTTCCTGACCACATCCTGTCCTCTTCCTGACCACATCCGGAACACATCTTGTCTCTTCCTGATCACATCTTGTCCTCTTCCTTAACCCATCCTGTCTCTTCCTGACCACATCCTTTCTCCTCCTGACCACATCCTGTCCTATTACTGACCACTTCCGGAACACATCCTGTCTCTTCCTGATCACATCTTGTCCTCTTCCTTAACCCATCCTGTCTCTTCCTGACCACATCCTTTCTCCTCCTGACCACATCCTGTCCTATTACTGACCACATCCTGTCCTCTTCCTGACCCCATCCTGTATCTTCCTGACCACATCATGTCCTCCTCCTGACCACTTCCTCAAACACAGAACTGCCTCGGCTGTACACTTTTAGATCAAAACATTTGTCTGTAATTTCCTTGTTGTCACAAGGCAACGCGTGTGTTACCTCGTGCTGTGGCTGTCTTGATTATCCGCGGTCCTCTGCACACCGGGAGAGGGGCTGGCCCTGGAGACTCCAATTAAGTGACAATGAGATCACAGACATTAATGCACACACGCGCACCAAAATGCACACACACACTTACTTAAAACGAGTTGGGAGAGAGCCAGAGCCTCCAGCCAGAGCCTCCCGCAATACGCATACAAGAACTAGATGACTGGCTGACTGAATACAAGTCTGATTGCAGTTCTTTGGTACACCTGGAAGGAGTGCAATGTTTAAACTCAGTTCAACAAGCATCTTCATTCACAGAGCTTGCATTATAGTAATCATCCAAAGTCATCCAAATCAGCCAGACAGATGGTGATAAATAACAAGAATTATACAGAAAATAATCTGCGTGTCTGTTGTCCCCATGGCCACAGGAAGCCCCTGAGGTGGTTGCCAGGGAGACGTGGATGACAGAGCTCCCTCCAGAGTTGCAGCACATCGGCCTTGGCCTTGCGGCGAGGACCTTCAAGAAGAAGGCCGGTCCTGAGAACAAGGACCGCTCCATGTGGACTGACACCCCCGCCGAACGCGAGCGCAAGCTACAGGTAGGAACCCACCCGCCTCTAACGGTAGAAACGTACACCTTGCCCCCCTCTAACAGGTAGACACCCACCCCCTCTAACAGGTAGGAACCACCCCCCTCTAACAGGTAGGAACCACCCCCTCTAACAGGTAGGAACCCCCCCTCTAACAGGTAGAACCCCCCCCCCCCCCTAACAGTTAGAACCCCCCTCTAACAGGTAGAACCCCCCCCTAGCCCCCTCTCCTTTTCTCAGGCCCCGTCCACACGGAGCCGAAACGGGTTTCGTTTTATGCGGTTCAGGAATGTCTCCGTAAAGACGGAGTCATTGCGAAACCGCATCGAGCTGTAGAAACGCTGTAGTTAATATTCAAGCCGCTGGTTCTCCACAGAAAAAAGTGGAGCGCATTAAGCCTGCGTGCATACAGCCTGCGCGATGTACAAACATTCAGTCACGAGGAGATCCAACCTTTTAAATTGAGCAGAAATACTTTTTAACGTACAGTTAGGAATTCAATTTATCAAGGGGCTTTATTTAAAGCTACAAAAAGAATACAAATAAAATAATACAGAAGAATTAAAAGCAACTCTGACGTCCCCCAGCTGGTGGGGGGGCTAATGACGTCATCGTTTTCGTTTCAGGCATCCACACGAATCCTAACACGAAACCGCATAGGTCCGGATAGATTTGAAACCACCTCCGAGGGTGGTTTCAGAAATGTGGGGTTTCGGGCACCGGATTCGCCGGCTCCGTCTGGACGGTCGGCCGAAACGCAGAAGACTAATGCGGTTTCACCAAAAAATCGTCTTTGTGTGGACGGGGGCCTGGACGGGGACATGTATCCGCAACACTAGCTTGTAACTACCCCCCTCTAACCAATAGCCCATCCCCTCTCTGACAGGTAGACCCTCATCATCAGCCCAGCCCCCCATCTCTAACAACTCGCCCACAACCAACGCTCTCTGAACGCTAGCCCCCCTCTCTGGCCAGAGAGAAGGATGTGTTTTGTGTGTTCATTCAAGTCTGTCCTTTTATTGACCTGTCTAATAGGAGCGCCTCGAAGGAAAGGAGAAGGTGAAAGAAGACGCACCAAAAATGTCCCGCAAAGACCTGGAGATGGCGGAAAAAGTTTCCAAGTACAATGTGAGTGTACTTGGTGTTCGCTGCAGTTAAAGCTACATTTCCACCATAGGAATAACAACTTTTATCAATAATAAAAAATATTAATGATAATGTTTTCTTTATGTCCCATGCTTAGGACAAGAAGCGCAGCGAGTCTCTGATGACTTTACACTCCAAGAAGCAGAAGAAAGAGGCCCTGACGAAGGTCAAGGAGCCGGTGGAGAGGAAGGCGTTTGACCGCGACGCAGACCTGCAGGTGAACCGCTTCGACGAGGCACAGAAAGAACGCCTGCTGAAGAAGTCTCAGGAGTTGAACACAAAGTTCTCTCACAGCAAGGAGCGCATGTTCCTCTAAGCCTCCAGAGGAGAGGCTGTGTGTGAAAACTGTATGTTGTATCTCGAAGGCAAAGGGGAGCCAGCTGTTACCGAAATGTGTTAATTCTCCTGTTGGTCGACCCTGAGACCCCTGGACAGTCCAGTAGGTCTAGAAATCTGTTTTGTGTAGCGCTACCTCCTGTAATCTTCTCCTATATGGTTTGATGATGTTAAAAAAACAGGGAACTGCCACATAGTTTGAGACCTTTCAACTTCATACCGTGTCCAAATATGAATGAGTTCAAACTTAAAGCCATCGTTTCATGCCTTTAACCTTCTTAGGAGCATAGCCTGGATTTAATACCTGGATGTCAGATATTGAGTATTGTTATGTATTTCAATTTAATGTTTTAATAAAGTAAAATTTGCTTTGTTTACACATGTTTTAACAGATCAGTATAAGCTGGTATTCCAAACTCTCCTTTAATTTATGAATTTATTCCTGGTGGATACTGAATACCAACGTCTTCTCCTTGTGGTGTTGGTATGACAGGGGGGAGCCACTGGGAGGCGCTGGACACTTGCTGCTTTGGTAGACTAGTACCTTGGCTTTTCTTTCAGGAAATTGGCAAGCACAGATCCTGGGGCAGGTGCTTGGCAGTGGCGTCCCCTGGCGAGTCATGTATAATATGATTCTGTCTGACATTGTGCATTATTTACTATTCATGAAAACTACCTAATGTCATTTTTTAAAATTGTTTGAATGAGGAAAATACCAGGTGCATAACCAGCCATATAGAGTAAGGGTTTTGTTGCTTTTACTCAAATTAAAGCTGTTTATTTGTCTTTTGTCAAAAAAACAACCTTGGTGATATACTGAACAATGAATTGCCTAATAAATGTATATACAGATACATACACATTAAAAGGGATTGTTGTGGAACTCATCGTAACTACCGGTTAAGTCTCTCTGCACATCAGTTAGTAACTGCAAAACAAAACAAAGTATAGAATTATGGTTTTCCTTAACTCTCATTTTTTACATAATTTTCATCTAGCCTTTATAATTCAACAGCACAATAGAATTGCTGTAATTCACTTTTGGCTTTCGGTTAAGGTGTGCCATGTGTGCCACCCAGAATTTTCAGAGCTCCATCTGGCCACCCCTATGAAACATGTTTGAGTGCCAAGTCTGTCAGCTCGTCTGGAACAGAATAAATCATTGTATTACAATTGATGGGACTATCTATATATAGCAGCATGTTCCTTATTTTCTGTCAGAACGAGATTGTCGACTGTTTCGCCTGACATGGCCATGGCACTCAGAAACAATAATTAATAAATGTGATATAAAGAATATGGAGCTGCTTGAACATTATACTGACATTCCCCCATCAATTATAAAATACATCTATATTAATTAATTGTGTGTGTTAAGTTGTATTTGTGTCATTGGTGTTAACACATGTTCACAAGTGACGATTGACTAGTGTAAGTTTACCGATAGTGAGTACTCCACATTGTATCTCAGGCATACATTTGTATACAGTTTTTATTGAACATCATTCTACATTCATTATATAATAAGAATATTATTTTTCATAAATACATAAGTCATGGATAATAATGAGGATGTACTTATATACAAGTTTAAGTCCCTGTCCCCCAAAACTGGTCTGCTTGCTGGTGTTTTGGCCTCGTAGCGCCACCGTACTTCTCTTCCTGTCTGTGTGTGTTTTTTTTTTAGCGTGCAGCCTTTAGCTTTGAGCTTGATTGTTTATTATTTTCTTCTTTATCCTTCGCTTCAAATATGTCAGACAAGGGTGAAGTGGATCTTACTGGTGCCAAACAGAACACGGGCGTATGGCTGGTCAAGGTGCGGATGTGATTCATATAGTTAGTTATTTACGTTACTTTATGTGATGTGATGTTTTGTTGAGATGAGAAGAAGCAGTACAGTAAAGCTATTGCTATCGTCCTCATCTACTGAAACCACTAGTTAGGTAGTTAACAGACCACACATAACTTAGATCTCATCATTATGTTTAGTTAGGCAACGATATTAAATAGACGAACACATAGACCTGACCATGTTTATGTTAAGTATCTCTTAGAGAACCAATAATCTTTGTTAGCGATGTGATGTAATATAATTTATTGAAAGCTGTGAGAAGTACTGTGGGACAACATTACATACCCGAGTCATCAACGTGGAAATAATATCTCTGACGTCGGCTACTATTATATATTTTATAGGAAGGGCTAGGTAAAAATATCGATTCATCAATGCACTGCAATTTATTTGTTCTCGATTCAATTTCGATTCAGAATTTTTTTGCAATCGATTATTTTCATAAAAAAAGAAAAGAAGCACACTCAGTCATTGTAATCTAGAAGCGAGTATGCCTAAATGTACATGCCTTTTTACATTTGCCCATGTTATGATTATTACTTTAATGCTGCAAGTTTAGCTCAGAAACAATACTATACAATGCTGTATTCCCTTTTTGCTAGTTGAAGCACAATGAAATGGTTAATTAATTTTGAAATGGTTAATTCTAAATAATATTTAGGTATTTTTGTCATCTGCACGTATTATTCAATCGATATCGAAGCAATTGGATCAATATCAAATCGAATCGATATCGAATCGAATCAAGACCTAAAGAATCGAATTTAGTTGAATTGTGAGGTACCTGGCAATGCCTAGCCCTAGAAATTAGCCTACATTGTGAGAGCTTGTGGTATGATGTTCAAGCTGTCTTGCCTGGTATCTGTCCATAGATTCCATGATCAGAGTTAGTGTGTTATAAATGCGTTCTGGTGACATTATATATATTCGGTATATGATCATAGTGAGTGTGCTCACAACTGTGTTCTGAAGGTTAACTAGTATTCAGGTCCTTAAGAGCCTGTCCATTTTTTTGTTTTTATGATAATATTATATATTACGTACATGATCAGAGTGAGTGTGTTTACATGTGTGTGTTCTATATGTTTCCCGGTATCCAGGTCCCCAAGTATCTCTCCCAGCAGTGGGCCAAGGCCGCAGGCAGGGGAGAGGTGGGGAAGCTACGGATCAGCAAGTATGTACAACCAGTTGTCTTCATCAAGTATTAGATGTTGGCAGTTAAATAAATAAATGAATAGTTCACATTGAATAAAATGTGCTGAATCACTCACTCCACACTTATTAAGGTGATGGAGAACAGTTTATATAAACCCTAAAAACAAAACTCTGTAAAACTACCATAGCATAATACATGGGTATGTGTGCACTACACACCTACCAAACACCTTGTACAGTCTCGGAAAGACTCAGGATTGGTAGACTCACTGTGTTCGAATGAGTTCACATCATAACTAATCCCTTTTACTCCTACTCTTTTATAGAAACCAAGGCAAAGCAGAGGTGAGTTATTTCTTATTATTAATGGTTGGCCTCACAGATGTGGGTGGGTGTTGTTGAGTAATGTTGGGGAATCCAGACAAAAATATATGGGTGGTGTTCATTGTTAGTTTAGAGGATAAGAGGGTGGGGTGTTAGTGAATGTACAGCCTGATGTATGGGTGGTGTTCATTGCTAGTTTAGAGGATAAGAGGGTGGGGTGTTAGTGAATGTACAGCCTGATGTATGGGTGGTGTTCTAGGTGGCCTTCACGCTGAACGAGGACCTGACGGCCATCGATGGCAGCGGTGATAAGAGAGTGCACGCTCCCCGGGACCACCCCTTCAGCATGCAGACCGTGGGAGGCCAGATGCTAGCGGTCTTCACCGAGACCCCCTCAGGTCAGTCCACCTTCTTGTAGACCCCTCGGTTCCAACTTTATAACCCTCAGGTTAGACTGCCTTAGGTCATCCTGTATTCTGGGCAGGTCTAGGTTTAGTCTGGGGTGGTCTAGATAGAGTCTGGGGTGGTCTAGATAGAGTCTGGGGTGGTCTAGGAATAGTGGGGGGTAGTCTAGTTTTTGTCTCCTGTGTTCTAGGTTTTGCCTGGGGGGGTCTAGGTTCAGTCTGAGATGCAAAGAGAGTATTGCTGCTCTGTAAATGGCTTACTAACTCTCCACTCCATCATGTTTTTTCCTGTAGAACATTCGAAAGGTAAGCTTTGTTTGTTTGCCGATGTATATTTGTGTGTGTTGATTTGTGTTGATTTTGCTTTTTATGTCTCCCACAATAAGACGACAAATACAAAACTGTCTTTGTCTTTGAGGTTTTTTTCTTTTACGGGGTACAACAGCTTCGGGTGTGGTTTGGGGTCTCTCTCACTCTCGTACACTCACTACAGACTCCGTTCTCTAGATTTACAGATAACAAACTCAGTGGTGTGCAACAAGTGGCTTCGCTCTATGATTTTAACATCCTTTTAACCAATCAATACCATTCTACTGATGGTGGCTTTGTTTGGTGCATGAGTTTGTGGAATATTCTGATCCTGTGTGCTCGCTGTTGTGGCATCTTGATGTGTCTGTTGAATTATTGTGTGTTGTTTGGTTGTTCTGCTGTGCTTGTGGTTTTGTGCTTGCTGAAGAACGATTGAGAGTGTCTGATGGTGCTCCGCCAAAATGACCTGCACCCCTTCTTGCCTCAGACTCAAACTGTATGTCATAAGATACACAAAACCATTCATTATTAGTTATTATTACCATCTGTTCATCAGCCCACATTTTGATAAACTGCTTGATAACCTGAACAACATATAGTAGATGGAGCTACCATGTGTGTGAGGTGTGTGGTAGTGTGAGGGGACGTTTGTTGATGTATGTTAGGGATATACTTGCAACAAAATTGAAGATGTGTTCTTCGACCCAACAAAGTGGTGCCTTTGGCTTCCATTGCCACAGAATGCTCAGGGTGCTGAGACAAACTGAATGTCCACATGCCACCGATATGCATCTGCCTGCAACTGGTCAACAATACCAGATGAACAATGACACCAGTTTTAGAGCCCAACCGATGCTGGATTTAGGGGCCGATGCCTATACGGATGTAAGGGAGTTAAAAATGACATCGTAAATTGGCCGATATTCAAAATAAAGATTTATCTGCCGTTATTATTATTGTGGTAGGGTTATTGTGACTCACCCTCCTGCAACGTTACAGACCACAGCAACATTGCATTCAAATAATGAGCTAAAGGAACCAATTAACTGTATGGAAAGAAGCTACTACTACCACTACTATTTAGAGGTTCAAAGGCACAGTAGAGGATTCATAAAGAGATTACTATATCTATAAGTCAACACCATTTGTAAAGTTTTCCTATCAGCGCATATTGACAAACCTACACGCTGATACTGATATATCTATGATAGGACAATATCATCCAATAAAATCAGCCAACTGATATATTGGTCGCTCTCGGGTTATTTGAATAATTTCCAGTTAGAATCAAGACGTTTGTAGACCGCTCAAGTAGAGATAACAGAGATTTTAGGTCAGTAAACACACCGCCATAACATCCCCGTCTTCAACAGCATTTGCACGGCCATTGCGAACATGCAATTTTCGAGTTTGTTGTGTGTTTGTGTGTTTGTCTGTGTGTGTGTGTGTGCGCTTGGTGGCTCGTCTGCTGGTTAGAGGTGTGGTGACTTGAGAGGGGCGGGGCTTCCTGCGTGGCTAAAGGAGAATCCTGGGTGTGTTGACCATTCGCTCCACCCTGTATCTCCCTCCCTCCCTGCATCTCCCCTCCCTCAACCTGTCTGTCCCTCCCCTCCTGTTACCTGTATGTCTGCATCTCCCCTCCCTCTACCTGTCTGTGTCTCCCCTCCCTCTACCTGTCTGTGTCTCCCCTCCTGTTACCTGTCTGTCTGCATCTCCCCTCCCTTTACCTGTCTGCATCTCCCCTCCCTTTACCTGTCTGCATCTCCCCTCCCTTTACCTGTCGGTGCCCCCCCCCTCCCTTTACCTGTCTGCATCGCCCCTCCTTTTACCCGTCTGCCTCCCTTCCATTTACCTCCCGCCCCGTACCTCCATTCACCCCTCCCTCCTCCCTGTAGGCCAATCAGAAGAGAGGGCTGAGGGTAGCAGCTCTGGGGGGACGTGTCCAGGTGAGTCCTCCGTCTCCCCCCACCCAGGGCCTGGTGGTCAAAGCTCCTCCCACTCAGCCCCGGGTTGAGATTTAGTTTTATGAGCTGGCCATCTCATAGTATCGGTGTCTCTGATCATTTCAGTTGAACTAACCTTCAGATGTGTTTCCTGTCACAGCACAATAACACAATAGTCTGTTCCTGGTGCTGCTGGGAGATG
Organism: Pollachius pollachius; assembly: GCF_949987615.1. Lineage (NCBI taxonomy): Eukaryota > Metazoa > Chordata > Actinopteri > Gadiformes > Gadidae > Pollachius > Pollachius pollachius. The sequence continues at coordinate 8,678,716 of NC_136938.1, read as the reverse complement.
TAGTTCTGCTTATCTAGAAGACACTGTGTGGTGGTCCATGGTACTTGTGTCTCTCCTGACACAATACATGTTGTGTGTTCCAGCAGTTTAGAAAGATGAGAAATCTGTTAAAAGTGAGGATGGTTACAATCATGCTACAATGAACAGTAGTAGTAGTGTACGGTAGTAGTAGTTATACTAAGTGTACAGTAGTAGTCGTTCTACTTGGTTGTGTACGGCGAACAGTAGTAGTAGCTCTACTTAGTAATGTACAGTAGTATAAGTTCTATTGAGTAGTGTATGTGAACAGTAATAGTAGTTCCACTAAAGTAAACAGTAGTATTAGTTCTACTTAGTAGTGTATGGGGAACAGTTGTAGTATTTCTACTTGGTAGTGCACAGTAGTGTTAGTTCTACTTACTAGTGTAAAGTTAGAAGCATTAGTAGCTTATAAGTATGTGGGAACCAACTACTCTGGTTCTGATGTTTATGTTTTTAAGGTTCAGATAATGGTTTGAAGCAGGAATAAGTTCAATGTGTGTGTGTGTGTGTGTGTATGTGTGTGTGTGTGTGTGCGTGTGCATGCACATCTCCCTTGTATTTTGATTGGCCGCTGAGGCACGGTGATGCTGTTGAATGTTGAGTCATGTTGTTTACTCATGGTAAACTCGCGAGTCCTGTGGTATCATACGTTACAGCCCTGTAATCCCCAGTACGTAAAGGAGCATCCATCTTCGTAAGTTAAGGGGTTCCAAAGTAGTTTTTGTTGGGACAAGAGAGGAAGAACTATCAAAGTCAATTATTTTTGTATAGCCCTTAATCCCAGTCACAGTTTCAAAAGGCTTAATAGGCCATATTTTTATGACATCCCCTATCCCTAGCTCCCCAAATGGCAAGAAAGAGTCCGTCTAGTGATGCTAAGGAGTGCAATCGGTTCGATACTTGACATACATTCAGGGTCAATAGTGATTGGCTGCTGGCCAGTGCGGAGGTGATAGCCATTGGGTGGGGATCCAGGCATCCAGACACGATCACCGCAACACACTAAAACAGAGACAGCATTATGGTTAGATAGGGCTTGGTGGACAAATATGTAATCAATACATCTTTGGTCATCAAAGCATGACTGAATTCATCAAAGCTCGGAAAAAAGGAAGGAGTCTTCTTCTCTTGACGTGGGCGCCAATGAAGAGATGGCTTGCGGGTAAAGGCTGTGATGTGGCTGGTCCTCTGTAGACAAGGTGGCGTTGGAGGGGGTCGTGGTGCAGAGGGCCGAGTGTCGTCCAGCCGTTAACGACAGCTACATGAAACTCAAACGGTGAGAACTGTCCTCAATAACCTGTCTCTATACGGTATAACCCATTACTGCTCCTTACTGACCTTTCTCTGTGCTGTATAACCCCTACCTGCTCCTTACTGACCTGTCTCTGTGCTGCCCAACTCCTACCCGCTCCGCTCAAGAATGACCTGTCTTCTTACTTTCCAACCCCTGCCTTCTCTTCTCCTTAATGACCTGTCTCTGTACTGTATAACCCCTACCTGCTCCTTACTGACCTGTATCTGTTCTGTCTAACCCCGACCTGCTCCTAAATGACCTGTCTCTGTACTGTATAACCCCTACCTCCTCCTTACTGACCTGTATATGTTCTGTCTAACCCCGACCTGCTCCTAAATGACCTGTCTCTGTACTCTTTACCCCCAGGATGCAGCTTGAGGAGTCTATCAAGCCGTTGCGATTGTCTCAGCAGTTGGACAAGCCTGTGACCAGCAACTACAAGCCAGTGGCAAACCACGCCTCCAACGTAAGTAGTCGTACTACCAAGGGACTTCCTAGAAGTACCAACGTTACTACTAGTACTCTAGAGATTTTTCCAGAAGAACCCATGCTACTAGTAGTAGCGTGGGTATCTAGAGTATCTAGTAGCTTTTTTTCTGATTTTGATATTTTTTATTTGGCATTTCAATTTACATTTTTAAGTGCTCGTTCTGTGTGTCCCAATTGTCAAGTGCCTAGGGTCCTGATGGAAGGCGCTGCAGAGATTAGTTGTATCATTATTCACTTCTCTGGCTCACCCTAGTTTGCATTTATTTTCCTCAACGTCAGGGATCATGTCCAGGGTTACTGTCACTGGCATGTAGTCCTTTTGAGCAATAACAATGAAATGTTCCTGCTCTTCCTACTCCTAGCTCTTTTCTTTAACAGGTTCAGATTATATAATTTGTTGTCCGCATTAGCCCCTTAGACCCAACATGATCTGAAAATAGGGTCAAAGTTAGGCAAAGTTTTCCTTTAATGGTAAACATGCATTGATGCGCAATCCGGTCTTAAAGGTAAACACGCACAGATGCGTGATCCGTTCTGAATGGGTTAAACAAAAGTCTTTGGTGTGGATGGAAACATATAGAAATGGCTAAGCTGGCTCTAAACCAGGACCTTATGGCTGTGAAGCAACATTGCTCTGTACTGTACCTGACCAATCTGACCTTTTTTCTCCCTTCACCACCCGTTCTGTCCCCCTTTTTCCACCTGTTCCCGCTACCTCTGGCTCTTTTCTCTCTCATCCTGGTGACCTCTCTCTCCCCCTGGTTCTCTTCTCTCCCCCCTGCAGTTGGAGTATGACAGGAAGAAGAAGGAGGAAGGGAAAAGAGCGAGGGTCGACAAGCAGCAGGTTCTGGACATGCTGTTTTCAGCGTTTGAGAAGCACCAGTATTACAACATCAAAGATCTAGTGGACATCACCAAGCAGCCGGTGGTGAGCACCACCATGTCTGGAAAAAAGTTTCTGACAGCTCTCTTCTCTATACCATCCATTGCTGGATGCTTTTTAATGTGACTTTCATTAGATGTTAAATGGTGGCTCTGATTCTTGTTTTTACTCGTTTCTCATTATGTCGTGACTCTTTAAAAGTGCAATATAAACACGTGTTATTTCTGTATTATAAAATTCCCCTGCGTGCGAGCGTATCTGTACTGTTTCTAACTTTCTTTGTCTGTGGTTTCCCGCCTTGTAAACAAGCATGAATGCGTCTGTAGGGGGCTTGAATACATAAATAATCCAGATTTGTGTCTTGCAGACGTACTTGAAGGAGATCCTGCGGGACATCGGGAACTACAACGTGAAGGGAACCCACAAGAACACCTGGGAGCTGAGGCCGGAGTACAGACATTACCAGGTGGAGGAGGAGAAGATAGAGGAGAGGCTTTAGCCTCAAAGGGTTAGAGACGGACCAATAGTTTCCCAGTCTTAAGACAGAAGGATGAGGCCCTAGGGCCTGAACTCCTCCCAGCCTCTTGTCAGAAGATTACACTGGTTCCTCCCACACGCTCATGGTGTTTTTAGAAAGTGGTTTATATTTGTATTTTCTGTGATGAGTGGACCTAACTGAGTGGTGACCGGTCCCCGCGAATCAGAACTGCTGGATGGGGTTTTACACATGTGCACTCAACGAACCCAGTCGTCTGACTGGGTAATCCACTCGGTGCATCGTTTGTGTAATGTTGCCAAGTGTTTGGTCCACTCCGTGTCTGGGCTGCGTCCCATTTTAACTTGAATCATTTACATTTCAATTAAATTTATTAACGTTAATTTGCCTCTTAATGTACAGTAACCCTTGATTCATATTAGAGTAACTGCTCAAGATATTATCCAGGCTTAATTTCTGCTCAATGGGTTTTTGAATAAAGCAATATAAATGTGCATTTTAATACTAATTAACAGTCAATAAGTTAGGTAACCTGGCAAGTGTATGGGGCTGCCGTTTTGATCTCGTAAGGAACTGAATGCATGTAATGTTTGACTCAGTTGGCTGACCAATGAGGGCCTTAGTCTTAACTCAGGACTTTATATAATTGAACTGTGGACATAACCTTGAAAAATTACACGGAAACAATAGATATATTTTACATTTTTTTATTAACATTTTAAATTAAGTACAGTGCATAATTTAGAGACAATACATTCAGATTTAAAAAGAACTGCAATGCAGACACTAGTTCATTTGAAATACAAATAGGGTCAATAGGGCAACTTGTCATGCTATGAATCCAGTCTGGATGTTGGTGTACAATATGTTTGACATTAAAAAAAATTATGCAAAAACTTCTCAGCTCTTAACAGAATAAATAAACGGTTTTGTAATGCAGCCATACCTCCATGGTTACCTACAGGAAAAACCAAACAGCATAGAGTCAAGACATAATCTCTTCTAAACCATTGAAAAACGACCCAGGTGTTTATTTCTGAAGCATAAAGCAACCCATGTATGGTATTTGTACTTGATATGACGATTATTGATTATCAAAATTAGATACAGTTTCAGTCTAGCTGACTACCAGTTGCAACCTTTTTTGGCAACAGTATTTGTGAGGTGAATCTGACATTTACAGTATGTGAGGAGGTGAATCTAATATGTACAGTATGTGTAAGGAGGTGAAGTGTTCTCCACTCATCCTCCTTAACCACCGAGGGGGAGGTGGGAAAGGAGGCGTAAGAAGGAGGTGAATGTAGCATCTCTTTGCAAACCCAGGAGCCAATGAGTCATGCTCCGGGTCTATCAGGGGATGCAAGGTTTCCATGACAGCATCTTCAGTGCGCTCCACTCACCTGAGAACTGGTGCGGTAATCTGTAGTTCACCTCCACGGCTTCCTAGGAGATAATTAAATTACATTTTCTTCCATTAATGTCAATTCTAATCCAGGATAGATTACGTCTTCAACACTTGTGGTCAAGTCGCATTCAGAACTTTTTGTTTCAAGTCAAATCGAATATTAAACGTTTAGGCTTTTTTGTTATGCTTATGGGCCGTCACTGGTTGAGGATAACGAAGTCGGTTTGGAGTCAGTTGTATTTGATGTTTATTTACGTACAACCAAGAATTATACCAATTCATTTTGTATATTAGAAGTAATAGTCGCAAGAAGGTAAAAGGACTACCCGTGATTCATTGTAATTTCGTAAACTCGGAAAATAATGAATGAAAAAAAATGCACTTTGCGGGGACAACGGGTTTAGTTAAATAAAGTACATATCCTAGGTTTGATCAGAGATCCTCAGTCACCCCACAGATTCAAAAACCACACCAACAAGTAACCCAACGCTTAACTTCAACAATATTACAACAACGTGCAAATAATATAGTAGAATTGTTAACAAGTAGAGTATTCTTCCTGATAACAGGTTTGTATAATTAATTTTAACACATTTAAGAGTCGATGGCTTTTGATGTTAAACTCACGTCATTCATCGCCTTACGCCCGACCGAGTAGAACTAACGGGAGGCCAAATCTTGATTTTATACCTCTTTTCTTCTTCTTCTGTTTATTGTTACAGCGTTGGCTACCGCCACCTTTTGGTCAGTGTAGGAATTTAATCACCTCCCCACAGGCTCAAACTCTAAAATATGTTTATTTTCGATTTATTTTTTTCAATTAAGAAGGAAGTGAGCGACTACGTCAATTTTGTCTTTGGACTTCCGGCGGCACGATTGGCGCTGTGGCTACAACTCAAGATTATTTGTGTTTGTTTATAGCTTTGTCTTTACAACTATTATTATAATATTTATTATACATCCATGGTTACCAGCATGAATTCTGTTAGCATATCTTTGTGTCATCTTGTCCTACATCATGAGTAGTACAATATGTTCTTCGAGGGACTGCCATAATAACAGGAAGACGAAGCTGAAGAGAAGCCACTAACGTGGATATTGTTGTTCGCCTGGAGCTACAATCATAAGAGAAATTATAATACATTTATGTTAAAAATGTAGAGAAAATGCGCATGTATACTCTAGAAAACGTACATAAAGTATGCCTATACATAATATGTAAATGGGTGAAGTGGCTCATGTACAGGCTGAGGTGTTACACATACTGAGCATGAACTAATGTTACCTGAAGTAGCAAAGTGTAAGTAAAGTCAATTATTGATTTCCCTCCTAGACCTACTCGAACTGTTCACCACCGCCTCTATATTCTCTATATCCAACAAACAACCTAAACATGCTCTACCCTCCGTTTCCCTTTGGTCACAACATGTACAACTACCCTCAATGTCAGCTATTTTCTTTAAATGTCTCTGCTCAATCCGATTTAGAAAATATACATTAATCATGAAGAGTATTACAACTAAAAGTACAATTTAAAATGTACCTGCTGTGCAGCACTGACCCCTTGAGGCGGGGAGAGACACGAAGACCCCTGGTAAACGCTTTCCATACAGCGTGAATAGAGGGCGTCTGGAGAAGTTCGTGCGTTTGCGCGCAAACACAAATCTCAGAGCCATGGTGGTTGTCACAAGCGTCAGGAGAGGAGAACAGTAAAGACAGCAGCAGTGATCAGAGTATACCAGCTGTAAAGTAGAAGTGTTGTGTCGTTAATAGGTCATCACAGTCTGTATTCCAATCAATACATTTACTTTAACAGAGCGCCTCGCTATGTTCAGAGCGGTGTTTGGAAATAGACGAGATGGAAAAGGAAAAAAAGGAGAGAAAAAGGTCAAAGTTAATTCAGGTAAGATTATTACTTAATAATTATTAATACCTCATTTATAAGAACACGTTACTTGATTGTGCAATCATAGCCTGTTGTGTTTGCTTTAGGTTGTTTAGTGACTGAGTTTTTCGTTACAGCATCATTCACTGATCACTGTTGTAATATTTCTCATAGGAGTATTGTAGTCATTATGACTTATCATAATAACCAGATGATGAAATCATTATATATCATAAAACAAGATCATGACATCATTACAACTTGATCATGATAACCACACCATGATGTTATTATAACTCATCGTTATAACCAGATCATGACGTCATTATATTCATCATAATAAAAAGATCATGACATCATTACAACTCATCATTATAATCAGATCTTGACATCATTATAACTCATCATAATAACGAACACATGAGTGTTAAAGTAATAATAATAATAATAATACATAGTGCATAATGCATAATCACAATATAATTATTCATAGTAATCATACAAATGTTTATTATCAGTTTTATTACACGTAATCAGTGATGTTTTTCCTCTTGCGAGTAGATTGTTTCTTATGTGTTTCTTAGTGCTAATTTCTGCTCCTTCAGGGTGGAGAGCCAATCCAATTAGCCCATTTAATACTCTTCATCGCCATCATCATCATCATCAGCCCACTTAACACTGTCCCCTGTCCTTCATCACCACCATCATCATCATCGTCATGGAGAAGTGTGTCAGGAGAGGAGTTGACCTACTAAAGAGAGGATCATGAAGTCCTGCAGTGCTTCTGAGAAGTGTTCTGGTAGTTCTTCATTAGCACAGTACCGTACTAATGAGACTGCTCACAAACTCAGATTGGGTTCTTAAACTATGGTTTGCAATCGTGTTGGAGGTCGCTCATGGTCTGACATGCAAAGAATGCTTGGAAAACCTTTTGATCCTTGTAAAGATTTAAGGAACACCAATTCTGGTTTGCTGAGAGTTTTCTTAGTGTATGATTGTTCAGCCCCCAGGGGTGGTCGTTTCTTTTGGGTCCTAAGATGAAACGTTTAAGAACCCCTTCTGTTCCGTCGCTGAATGAAGCTACAGCTATGCGGATACATGAATGCTGTTTGAATCCTATCGCTGGGAGGGGACAAGTCCTTCTATCTCAGTGCTGGAAACATCTCCAGAAACACAGCTAGCATGTTGCACATGAATATTTCATCATGTACTGAACTCATTGGCAAGAGACGGGCGATCTGAGAGAATGTATCTCATTAAAGTGGTAAGTTAGTGCTACAGGGTTGGTGGACTGTAGTCCCCACTATACCAGTCCTACCATTTGCCCTGCATAGTTGATCAGATTGTAGCCTATATCTCCTATAAGGGAGACTGTGATATACGAGTGCTAACACACGGCCTGCATAGTTCCTCATGATATACAGTATATGCAGTCTATATACGTACGTGTAAATGTGTAATAAATTACTGTAAATGACTGGAAATAGTGTTCTTAAACAAATAAATGCATGATCATGTATAGTGGATGTATGCAACAATTGCTCATAGATAGGGTTAGGTTAGTTTGATAAATATACAAACCTAACATATAACTTTCATAGGAAAACATGCCTGGTCTAGACTAGTCTAGTGTTATAGAGTACAAACTAGAGTTTGTACTCTATACTATCCTGCCTACTAGGCCTTGTCTACGTAGTCTAGTCCAGTGGACTCATGGTAGACCTCTGCTTGGAACCTTGATGTGGATGACACCTGTTGCTCCAAATTAAACTGGAAATATTTTGCACCTTTCAAGCAAGTGTAAAGCCCTGCATCTATCATATTCACAGAAGAGTGAGGACACTTGTTCTAAAGGAGCATATGTCTTGATGTTAATATTTATCATCTAACATTCCTTATGTTCATAATTATCATCTGACATGTCTATGTTCATAATTATCATCTGACATGTCTTTATGTTCATATTTATCATCTGGCATGTCTATGTTAAAAATTATCATCTGACATGTCTTTATGTTCATATTTATCATCTGACATGTCTTTATGTTCATAAATATCATCTGACATGTCTTTATGTTCATATTTATCATCTGACATGTCTTTATGTTCATAAATATCATCTGACATGTCTTTATGTCCATAATTATCATCTAACATGTCTTTATGTCCATAATTATCATCTGACATGTCTTTATGTTCATATTTATGTCATAGTAGGACAGTTATTCTAGACCACTTTTCTAGCCTTCTGTACCTGCTATCCCATCTCCTCTCCCCCTCGCCCCCTCCCCTCCTCCCTCGCCCCCTTCTTTCCCTCCCCTACTAGCTCGGAGCGGGAAGCAGCGGAAGCTGACTAAGGGCATGTCCATATCACTACCCTCCTCCCCCCTTCTCCCCCGCCAGGACTACCTTCTGCCCTCTCCCTCCCCCGCGTGGGGCCACTCACCAGGTGAGTGAGAGCCTTCGACCCACCACCACCACACCAGAATTGCTTATAGTCTGAGTCTTGGCCCTGTCCTCCAAGCCATATGAGGTTTGATTAAAGGCCTTCACTCCAGACCATATTAGGTTGGAGTCAGAGTCTTAGGCCTGCCCGCTACACCATTATGTCCTTATAGTTGTACCATTCTTGTGTGTGTCTCTCTAATAAAGAGAAAGTAATAATAAAGTAATATATAAACTCTACCACTAGGTGACAGTGTTTTACCAAGTAAGGGCACGAGGACCTGTTGTTAAATCGAGTCTCTCCCAAACAGCTGCCTACCAGATGTTTCTAGAGCTGGAGGCTTTTAGCCAATCTGTGTGCGGGAAACTAATTAAGCAATTAATTAAGGGAAATGTGTCTGCTGAGTGTGTCAGAGAACCTTCACGCATGTAAGTCATGTGTTGACGCTTTGATCAGGAATTTAGGTATTTATTCATGTTTAATGGATCTTTATGAATGGACACTGCTGTAGAGTTCAGGTAACCAGGCACACACACACACACACCCAAACACACACACACACACACACACACACTGTGTGTGTGTGTTATATGTATATAGTAGAGAGAAATGGTAGAGATATTTATTCTGATATATAATAGAGGAGAAGGTAGATATATAGTAGAGAGATGGTAGAGTGATAGATAAAGATGTTTAGTAGAGAGAGATTGAAGAGAGATATATACAGATATATAGTAGAGAGAGGAGTACTGGTTAGAGAGACATCTGTGGTGAGTTAGAATCAGGTATTGTGTGTAACCATGCTGCTCAGCTCACGCCCAGCCATCTCTCGGGACGCAATTCAAATTCTGCACCATAGATCTCATCAGTACAAGATTAATGTCTCTCTCTCTCGTTCTCTCTCTCTCTCTCTCTCGTGCTCTCTCGCTTTCTCTCTTTCATCTCCCTCTCTCACTCCTCTTGCACTCATCCCTCTCTCCCTCCTCCCTCTCCCTTCTCCTCCCTCTCCCATACTCTCTTTCATCTCTCTATCTCCTCCCTCTCCTTCTTGAGATCTCACTTCCTGTCATTCATCTCCCTATCTCTCTCTCTCTCTCTCTCTCTCTCTCTCTCCCTCGCTCTCTCTCTCTTCCTCTCTTCCCTCCTCCCTCCTCCCTCCGTCTCCCCTTTCTCCACTACACTCTCCTCACTCTCTTCTCTGTACCTATCTCCCTCTACCTCTCTCTCTTTCTCACTCTCTTTCTCCCTCCCTCCCTCCCTCCCTCCCTCCGTGTCCCTTTGTGTTGTGCTGGAGGTGTGAGGAGGAGGAGGAGGCAGGCGGCGCTGGATGGATGTCCTTATGAAGAGCCGGTCTCCGCGTCGTGTCGACCGACGGAGCACTACAGAGGTATGTCCCCTCCACTTGCCCAGAGAGAGGATTGGAGGAGTTTGTGTGTGTGTGTGTGTGTGTGTGTGTGTGTGTGTGTGTGTGTGTGTGTGTGTGTGTGTGTGTGTGTGTGTGTGTGTGTGTGTGTGTGTGTGTGTGTGTGTGTGTGTGTGAGTGAGAGAGAGATGGAGAGAGGAAAGGAAGGTTGAAGTTGTGAAAAGTAATGTTTGTGTTTATCTGAGAAATTTGGGTTGGGTTAACTTGGATTGCATGTTTTCTATTCGTAACATAATCTTGGTGTGGGTGTGTGCTTGCCGATGTGTGTGTTGTGTGTGTGTGTGAGTGTGTGTGTGTGTGTGTGTGTGTGTGTGTGTGTGTGTGTGTGTGAATGTTTGGCTGTGTGTTTGTGTGTGTGTGTGTGTGTGTGTGTGTGTGTGTGTGTGCGTGTGTGTGTGTGTGTGTGTGTGTGATATAAGGTGTTTCGTAGAAGGTTTTATTGACCTGGTTAAATATGTTGTGTGTGTACTTCTAGTATTTATATAATTTTTTCTTCTAGTAAGTAAAGAAGAATAGTATATGTACTTCTAATATGTGTTGTATATGCGTTTATAACCCGTGTTCTAATGTAAGGTAATGTAATGTGTAGCTCTAGCACATGTTGTAATATGTGCTGATACAGATACTTCTGGTACGTGTACTATGTGTACTAGTACGTGTTGTACCTGTTCTTCTAGTGCGTGTACTCTGTGTACATTTATAATGTGTACTATGTGTACTTCGAGTGCATGTACTATGCATAGTATGTGGACTATGTGAACTTTGTGTAATTCTCATATATGTACTATTTGCACTTCTAGTACGTGTACTATGTGTACTTCTAGTTCCTGTACTATGAGTACTTTTCAAATGTGTACTATGTGTACTTCTACTATGTTTACTATGTGTCCTTCTAGTACATGTATGATTTGTACGATGTACTATGTGTACCTCTAGTACATGTTCTATGTGTAGGTCCTTGTGTACTTCTACAATGTGTACATGTGTTATGAAGCATCTTTTAGTTGCCAGGCGCCTCTCAGCTTCCTGTTTCCAATGGCAACGGTGAGGCTGTGATGGAGCCGGACACCTGCTCTCACATCCTGACTAAACCTGCTCTCACATCCTAAATAAACATGCTCTCACATCCTGACTAAACATGCTCTCACATCCTACATAAACATGCTCTCACATCCTGACTGAACCTGCTCTCACATCCTACATAAAAATGCTCTCACATCCTGGCTAAACCTGCTCTCGCATACTAAATAACCCTGCTCTCACATCCTAAATAAACCTGCACTCACATCTTAAATAAAGCTGCTCTCGCATCCTAAATAAATATGCTTGCACATCCTAAATAAACCTGCCCTCACATCCTAAATACACCTGAAATCACATCCTAAATAAACCATCACTTACATCCTAAATAAACCTGCTCTCACATCCTAAATAAACCTGCACTCACATTCTAAATAAACCTGCTTTAACATCCTTAAGGAACATGCCCGCACATCCTAACGAGACCTGGTCTCACATCCTAACGAGACCTGGTCTCACATCCTAACGAGACCTGCTCCCACATCCTGATGAGACCTGCTCTCACATCCTGACGAGACCTGCTCTCACATCCTGACGAGACCTGCTCCCACATCCTGACGAGACCTGCTCCCACATCTTGACTGAAAATAGTCTCACATCCTCTCTATTATCCTGCTTTCATATCCTAAACTTGCCCTTACATCCTGCATCATGACATAAACTGATATCACATCTGGACTAAACGTGCTGTCACATCATGACTAAACTTTCTCTCACATCCTGATTAAGCCTGCTCTCACATCCTGACTAAGCCTGCTCTCACATCCTGCCTTCTTTGGGCTTCGCTACAGGAACACCTCCCTATGTCCAAAGTCTCTCAACTTGGCCGTTCTGACATCCTCGGCATCAGGCTCGTGTTTTCAAAGTGACCTCAATATGAACACAGCTCACCTCCCGTTGGTTCGCCGGCATTCTCTAAATGTTACCATGGTGACACAGAGGAGAGAGGAGAGAGGGGAGAGAATGTACACCGAGGTCCAGAGAGAGCTGTGCCTACCTCCTCCTTCCTCCTCCCTCCTCATCCGTCCTCCTCCTCTCTTCCCATCACTCCTTCTTACTCCTCCTTCCTCCTCTCTCCTCCCCCAATCCCCCCCTTCTCCCTCATAATCCATCCACCAGCCTCCCCAGAACTCCTCCTCCCTCCTGTTCCCTCCTCCTATCTCATCATCCCTCCTTCTCCTTCTCCCTCCTCTTCCATCCTCAACACTCCCCCCCCCCCCCCCCCCATCCTTTAATAAAGGGAGATATTGAGTAGTCTTGTGGGAGGTCTATATCGACGGCCCCTGCGTTAGAGGACAGGTGACCCTGTGGTTGGAGCTGAAGCTCCCTAAACAATTATAAATTAGAGCGTCACATGGCGTTGTGTCAACCAATCAGTGCAGGAGAAGCGATAGGGGGCTCATTGTCATTCACTCCCTGGCTCCCTGCGTTGGAGCGCTACCCGGTCCGCCACACTTAGACAACAACACACAGACCTCCGACAATACTCTGTCTCTCTCCCTCTGGCTGTCACTCTCCTCCCTATAACAGTGTCTATGTCTCTTTCGATCTCTGTCTCTCTGTCAATCTTTCTGTCTATCAATCTCTCTCTCTCTCTCTCTATCAACCTCTCGCTGTATCAATGTCTGTCCCCCTACCTCTCTCACTGTATCGCTCTATGTATCTATATGTCTCTATACCTCTCTCGCTCTGTCTCTATATCAATCTCTCTCTCTGTCCTTGCAAGGAATGCCTGTGATCTCCTTATTAGGTCATGTAGTATAAATATAATATCTAGCCTTTATTTTCTATATTTTCTATATATAATTTAAGAAATATATATAGCATTTATGATGATGAGACAGCTGTCCGTTATGTCATCAAGTCACGACAGCTGCGTCTCAAGGATTCCCAAAAATGTAAATCTCACCATGTAATTTTTTGTGTGTTTGTGTGCGCCCGTGTGTTTGTGCGTGTTTTAATGTGTGTGGGTGTGCCTGCATGTGAATGTGTGTGTGTGTGTGTGCGTCCATGTTTTGTTTGCGTGTTTGTGTGTGTGTGCCTGTGTGTATGTTTGTGTGTTCCAGAGGTCCTGACTGCCCCCCAGTGTGGCTCCATTCTGCCCCCCCAGGAGCTGATGACCAGACTATGTTTGCTGCTGGGAGACCCCACCCACCCAGCTACCATGGAGGATCTAAGGGAGAGCATGGTAGGTTATGTGATATTCTCTCTATATTATAGAACTCGAAGCCCCTCTCATATTATACCATGAGGTTGTACTCCTATGAGCACAGCCATACCTGTATCATTCTTGACCATGGCGACCCCTGACCCCTTTCCTCAATCAGCCCAGAGCTGGATTCAACAGTTAGTAGTTTGACAATATTTGACTGTAGGCAAAATAAGGGTATATATAGACACATTATTATAATGTTCAGTTACAGGTCATATATAAGCCTTAATGAGGAACTAATCATTATAACAAAACATATGTTTTCACGCTTTTACTTGATGAGGAGGTAATCATAAACAAAACAAGGGCTGTTAAAGGTCCCCGTTTTTACCACCAGGTCTGATGTTGTTTAGCCATTAGAAGCCATGTCGAAATCGACCCTCTATGGAGTTCCAAGTTGCAGTGTCCGCCGTATGATGGATGGATCAGTCTACCAGTTGGCGCAGTCCGCTGGATAGGCTGGTAGACTGAGCATCAGTGAAATCAGTCAAGCATCTACAAATGTGTATTCATGTTTTGTAAATGAAACTTTCATCATTAACTAAAGGCTTATTAATTAATGGTTTGTTAATAATTACTGAATCATTCACAAAAAGCTTAAAAATTACTTGAAGACCGAACGGAATAGCGTCAGATCAATATTTTTTGTATGTTTCTCTGTTCTGTCTGTCTCCCTGCAAGCCGTGTGTGAAGCCTGTGTGCACCGCAGGGGGTCATCCCTATGTTCCCCAGGTCCTATGTTCCCCGGGTGCAAAGAGTTAGGATCAGGTTTAGGGTTATGGTTAGGGTTAGGGTTAGGGTTAGGGTGAGGGTTAACCCTAAACCTAACCCTAACCATAACCAATTGGAGAAGAGACATTCTAACCAATCACAGGCAAATCAGAGGCGAAAAAGGCGGTACTTGCCCCTACCATCCTACGAAAAAAAGATTTGCTCACAGGGTCCTATGTTCCCCGGTCACATACAAAGCGGGAAACATAGGACCCGGGGAACATAGGACCCGGGGAACATAGATACGCTCCCCACCGCCGCATAGCTTGAGTGAATGATTAAAACTACAAGTCATAGTAGTGCTAGGCTACATGTATCCCTCTATCTGTAAGTTGTAGTAGTGCAAAGCCACATGTATCTCTCTAGTTGTAAGTCATACTATTGCTAGGCTAGTGCTATGTATCTCTCTGGAAGGTAGAAACAGTGCTGGGCTAGGTGTTTCTGTACCTCTATCTCTCTAGACAGAGCTAGGCTAGGTGTTTCTCTACCTCTATCTCTGTAGAAGTAAACAGCTAGGCTAGGTGTTTCTCTACCTCTATCTCTGTACATATAAACAGCGCTAGGCTAGGTGTTTCTGTACCTCTATCTCTGTAGATGTAAACAGCGCTAGGCAAGGTGTTTCTCTATCTCTGTAGATATAAACAGAGATAGGCTTGGTATTCCATCCATCTCTGTAGAAGGAGATATTGCTAGGCTAGGTTTTTCGCTATATTGTGGGTATAAAGAGCATTAGGCAAGGTGTTTCTCTATATTTGCAGGTCTTAACAGGGCAAGGCTAGGTGTTTCTCTATATTGGTAGGCATAAATAGCAGTAGGCTGGGTGTCTTTCGATCTCTGTAGGTATGAGCAGTACCGGGCTAGGTGTTTCTCTCTCTTTGTCTCTCCGTTGCTCGGCCTTGGCCCACTTTCTCAGCCTGATTGTAGCAGCTGAGCTCCAGATAGGGCTCGCCCTATCACGCAGTGCTCAGAGCAGAAAGTGGGCTCGCAGCAGAGATAGCCGAGGAGAGCTCAGGGACCTGCTCGCCTTGTCTGCTTCCTGTATCCCTGCGACTTACAGACTGTATACACATGGATGGATACCCATCTGTGTTACATACTGTATACATAAAGATGGATACCCATCTGTTTTACATACTGTATACATAAGATAGATACCCATCTGTGTTACAGACTGTATACATAAGATAGATACCCATCTGTGTTACAGACTGTATACATAAGGATAGATACCCATCTGTGTTACAGACTGTATACATAAGGATAGATACCCATCTGTTTTGCATACTGTATACATAAGGATAGATACCTATCTGTTTTACATACTGTATACATAAGGCTAGGTACACACCTGTGTCGCATACTGGTATACATGGATACATCAGTGAAGATGTCCATAACTATTTATATTTGTAGAGGTTTTGAGCGTTGGTTAACGTTTTTGCGTAGAATCTTATAGTGACTGATCTTAGGCCAACAGATATGTAGGTAGTAGGTAGGTAGATATGTCAGTCTCTGCTGAATTATACTTTAACCAGCCCTCCAGAAGAAGATCTGATGTGTGTCATCTCTGTAATGCGCCGGGGGCGGGGTGGAGGAGATGGGCGGTGGACTACGGCCTGAACCTCTCATGTGCTTTTCCTTCAGCTAGAATCTGATACATTACCATTTCCATTGCTTCGGGCAGTGCGGTGGAGAATAGAGATATAAGACAATCAGGTAGCCAGCGTTGGATGAGGCACTGCTAGTGAGCAGCACCAGAGAATCTGGGGTCTCTTGGTCCCAGCAGGACCAGAGTATCTTGGGTCTCATGGCTCCAGCAGGACCAGGGTAACTGGGCTCTCGTGATCCCAGCAGGACGAGAGTATCTGGGGACCCTTGGTCCCATCAGGACCAGAGTATCTTGGATCTCTTAGTTCCATCGGGACCAGAGTATCTGGTGTCTCTTGGTCCCAGCAGGACCAGTTTATCTGGGGTCTCTTGGTCCCATCACGACCAGAGTATCTGGGGTCTTCTGTCCACTCCCACTTCACACGGGTGCACCAGTGGAAAAAGGGTTCAAACCAAGCTCTTTGGAACAGCTCTGGTCCTATTCTGCCCTGTGTGGATAGGTTCTGGTCCCCTGTGATCTCGTTACTCAAAGTGATGGACAACAGAAATCCCTGATTGACTTCTAATTATGTTATTAAGGGTTTCCACGGTGGGCATTTAGCAACAGCAAATGATGTTCTACTAAATCCATTGAGATGTCACCTAGTTTCAGTCTATCGATTTCCTTCAAGCTGATTTACTAGGTGGAGTCTGTTTTGCCCCCTGGCTAGGTAGCCAGGCTGGTGACCAATGACTGCACATCACATTACAGCAATGGAACAGCAGAGTCGAGCTGTGCTATTTCAGACTTTGAGGAAGAAATACCCCTACAATAGCCTATTTTGAGATGTTTATTAATATACTGTTGGAATGTGTGTGAATGAATGAATCTTTTAATGTTTTTCTTTTTTTAATATATAATCATTTACAAATCACAGAAGGATGTAAACAGCTACCGAATATCTAGTCAGGAAAATATCATAAAGTGTATGTTGGAGTGTGTGTGGATGATGGCTATTTTTTTTAATATGTATAATCATTTAGAAATCAAAGAGGGATGTCCACAGCTACCGAATATCTAGTCAGGAAAATCTGGTAAAACAAAAGCTGATTTTAGCAGCCTCACCTGGCCCTTGTCAGACTGATTCTACTCTGGGGCTGGTGAGGCTGCAGACATGTTGCACATTGAGCAATCTATGTGCACAGGTTAAACCAGCCATCAACGCCCACACTCAGGGATAGATCTCCTGCATTGCAACATGGAGCACCAGACAATGTATCATCCTTTGCAAAACGTACAATCAACCGGCTTCCACGTCACCATCCAGCATCCTTTGTCTAGAGGAGCCCAGGAAAAGTCCCTTTTGTTGGGCTTCTCCAGGCAAAGAACGCAGAAAGTGTGTGCTGTGATGGCTGATTCAACCTGTGCAAATGAATTGCTCAATGTGCAACAGGTGTGCAGCTTCATCCAGCCCTAGATACCAGTCAGTCTTACTCGGGCCAGGTGAGGCTGTTTAAACCAGCCATCATCCACAATTAAAATTTATGATTGTAATGTAAACATCAATGAATAATGTGAATGTAAACATAAATAACAAATGCGTATGTTAACATACATTGATAAATGTCAATATATATACTAATGTAAATTTCAATATATAGGACTCTTGTAAATTAAATCCTACATTAATTCATTTGAATGTAAATATAAATGACTAATGCAAGTGTAATCATAAAGCTATTAATGTAAATATGATGTGAATGTGAATTTAAATGAACTTCCTGTGTGTGTGTGTGTGTGTGTGTGTGTGTGTGTGTGTGTGTGTGTGTGTGTGTGTGTGTTGCAGTGCCAGGAAGCCAGTCCCAGCTCCACCCTGACCTGTAGCTCCGCCTCCCCGCGATCGGACAGCCCCACCTCCTCCTCCTCCACCAACATGCTACCCGCTACCGGGGCGCCCCCCTCACCGGGTCCCCAGTCTGGACCCCCGGCACCCAACGCCCCCTTTGGGCCCAGGAGTGGCTCGGGGGCCCCTCACCCAGGGCCGGCCCCCAGCCCGGGGCTCTGTCCTGGGAGCAGCCCCTGGCCCGGCCGGAGCCCCACCTCCACCCTGGAGAGCAAGGACAGTGGCATCATAGGTGAGAGAGGCGGGTGTCCTTATCATAATAAGAATACATTTCAGTTGAAGGCGCCTTTCTCGTCCCTCAGAGACAGAAGAGAAAATAAGGACAGAAAAAATAATAACAACAGTATTAGACATAGCAATTGGCATCAGACGGAACAGGCAGTTTTGAACAGATGTGTTTTGAGTTGTGATTTGAAATGGGGGAATGAATGGGTCTTCAACCTCATTTGCATTTACATTTACATTAAGTGCATCTAGCAGACACTTTTATCCAAAGCGACTTACAATAAGTACATTTGTCAGATGAAGTTGAAACAATATATATCGCTGTCGGTACAGTAAGGATGTTCAGAGTACCAAGTGTAAAGCATTAACAACCGCTAGGTTAACCCATTCCCTGTATACAAACAAATATAGCTAGGATACAATGCTACACAACAAAGTACTAAAACTAAGTGCGACATACAGTTAGTACGTACATTAAGTGCCAGGAGGAACAACAGACAATAAGTAGGAGGGGGGGGGGGGGGGTAGCTATGCAGAGTCCAGGTGAAGTAATTCTTAAGAGAATAATGTATTTATAAGACTATGTATCATCCCAGACATGACACTGTTTAGACTATCTGTGCCCCTAAAAAAGTAAACGTACACGACAGTGGAGTTGAAGCAGAGAGAGAATGACGTAAAGCATAGTACCCCCATTGTAGTCTCCCTGGTATTTCTGAGCCCCATAGTGTTTGTGGGGTCTTGCAGGGTTTGTGGGGTCTTGTGGTGTTTCTGGGTCCCTGTATGGTGGATCCTTGTCACGCCAGCCGTGTCCGTCCACCATCTCTCCGTTACTTTTGGCCACCTCAGCCTCAAGCCCTTGCCTTCTGTCAGAACTAGGACACTAGTCCTGTCTTTGTTACTTGTGTGTCTGATCCTGCTAAAATAGGACACGTTTCCTCCCTAAATAGAGATGTATTTATAGATAAATACAAAGGGCCAGGGACCACATACAGTATCATACAACCATTTCAAATGTCACTTCTAAATGTATGGAGATTAAATATCTTAGATACCCTAACCCTCGCCCTCCTTTACTTAGACCTGTTAACTTGACTTTGCTATTTTCTCTGACTCTAACTACCTCCACCCTCACCCCCACCACCACCGTCCCCTCCCTAACCACCACCCTCACCATTACAACCACCATCACCCTTACACCACCCTAACCACCGCACACCATCGCCACCCTATCCACGACAACCGCCCTATCCGCCACTACCACCTCCACCACCACCACAACTACCACCACCCTAACCCCCACAACTACCCTCACATTCTCCACCACCACCACTATCACCCTTACCACTGCCGCCATCACCACCTCCACCACCTGACTCAGCCACCATCACCAGCTCGTCAGAGAACGAGGAGCGGGGCTCTAGTGTGGAGCTAGCCCGGGAGGAGGGGAGTGCTGCCGTCCCGGATCCCCCGCCACCGCCCGGCTCGCTACGGAACAACCTGGCGCTCCTCAAAGACCAAGCTGAGACAGGACCAGACATCACAGCGCCCAGGACTCCACCCCCACCCAAGAGGCCCCTCCCACAACGCAATGCCCACACCACCTCCTCCTTGGTGCTGCCTCGCCCCAACTCAGTAGCAGGTAGGATGACTTCATCTTCTCTCCTATCTCTAACCTACTGTATCTCTCCTATCTCTAGCCTACCGTATCTCTCCTATCTCTAACCTACCATATCTCTTTTTATCGTCTCACCTATCTCTAACATATCGTATCTCTCTTCATCTCCTCTCCTATCTCTAACCTACCATATCTCTCCTTTCTCTAGCCTACCGTATCTCTCTTTATCGTCTCACCTATCTCTAACCTATCGTATCTCTCTTTATCTCCTCTCCTCTCTGTAACCTACCGTATCTCTGTCCTTTCTCTAGCCTACCGTATCTCTCTTTATCGTCTCACCTATCAATAACCTAACATATCTCTTTTTATATTCTCTCCTATCTGTAACCTACCGTATTTCTCTTTATCTTCTCTCCTATCTCTAACCTACTGTATCTCTCTTTCCTATCTCTATCTTACCCGATCTCTATATGTCTTTTCCCCTATTTCTAACCTACCGTATCTCTTTATCTTCTCTTCCATCTCTAACCAATCGTATCTCTTTATCTTCTCCACTTTCTCTAACCTACTTTATCTCTCTTTATTTTCTCTCCTATCTCTAACCTACCAAATCTCTCGTTATCTTCCCTTTTATAGTCTTAGATTGTCTTTGAATTATTTATTGTATAAAATGTTCCTTTCATGTATTTATGGTTATCTATTTGTGTCTATGTTAAACATCAAGAGTTTGCAATTTGACACATTATGAAACTCATGATTCCCTATGTGACACGAATCAAAACGAACAGCTTTATCTGCCTATGCCTTTTTAATGATGTGTTTAAATGTGGAGCACTCTGAAAAGCCTTGTGTTTGAAGGGTGCTGAATAAATAAAGTAGCCTCAGCTAACACTAGCGGCAGCGGCAGCAGGACCAGCGTGGTGTAAGTGTGGTCGCGGAGGAGGAGGCGTTGCCAAGGTAACGCAGATGGGAACTCCACCCCTCCATGTGTCCGGCGTTCCTCTCCGTCCACTGGATGAAAAGGCTACGTCACGACTCACAGGCAGGACTCGTGGTCGTGCTTCTCCACCACTCTCTTCCTCTCTACCTGAGAAGACTGAGTGATCCTCTATAGGCAGGCAAGGCAGAGCTGGGAGGGACAAAGCCTGGATAAACACCTGGACATAATAACCCATCTCTCTCTCTTGAATCCACTTCAATTATTTCTTTCACAGTAGATCATATCCATTGCACTCAATTCAATCTCTTACAGAGTATCGTTGATTACATTGCATATCCAAATTAAATCTATTATATCTACTTCAGTCGAATATAATATGAGTTTGGAGTCTAGTGGTGAACTGGGAGGAGGAGGAGGAGGAGAGAGAGGGAATGTATTTGTGAAGTCAATGAATCACAAGCGTCATTAATGGGCTCTTCTGTGTGATCTGTGATACTGCTCTGCGTCTTCCGGACGTCATTTCCACAGTTGATTCAATCTGTTGTGATTTGATATCACACAGGCCCGTGTTACTACCCACCGGGGTGTGGTTTGCTGGTCTTCTGGCTAACTGGTCTTCTGCCAGAGGATTAATAATCCATCTGGAGAGGATTTCCCCTGTCAGGAGAAGGGGCGGTAGCACACAGCGTCAGGGAGTTAGGTAGTTAGTTAGTTAGTGATTGTTTTTGGTCTCTGGGTAAGGTTGAATGCGTTTAACAATGTTATTCACTGTTCTGTTGTCAAAAGGATTTCCGATGAGTGTCACTTGAGTGCCTTCTAATTGGTTCCCGCTCTCATTCTGCCAATAGGATAAGTTTGACTGCTCATTAACACAGTGACGTCCCCTTTAGATCAATAATACCCGTTATTGATCATTAATTGAAACGGTGCCATCAATTAATGATTCCTCTCCAGCGATGCCCAACATCTCCTTCTGTTTGCCGTCGTCATGGTGACGGCAGCAGCGTATACCAACCCTGCATTGCGATCCATCTCGTCCTTGTACATGATCCACAGCTCTGAGTCTCACTCTCTGCTCTTCTGTATCTCTTCTCCTCCCTCCCCTCCGTGTCTCCCCCAAAGCAACCAGCTCCACCAGACTGGAGGATCTTGGGTATTTGGACGCACGGCGAGACGCAGGTCATCGCGGTTCTGTCAGGAAACACAAGTCGGTGCGGTCGCACCACGACTCCAGAGGTAATGACCAGAATAACAACTAGAAAATGCATTTCCGGCAGAAAATGCGGTGAGTGCTGTAGGGCAAATTGAGGTCGGAAATATTTTATCGTAAAGCCCCATAGTTTAAGACGTAAAGAAATGTTAATCGGCTTAAATCAAGTCTAAATGGGGTAAACAATGTAAACATGCTTACCATTTAAAACGTTGGAATACAATGGAGATAACATTTTAGACTTTAAGCGTCAGGCGTTGTACACATACCAGACCAGTGCTCTGGGGTCAGAGGTCAGAGGTTGTACAGGTACCAGACCAGCCCTCTGGGGTCAGAGGTCAGAGGTCAGCGAGCGTACACGTACCAGACGATGTACGCTTATGTACCAAGTGAACTGACTGGCCAAAATCTGCAAATATCCCTTATTTCTCTCCCTCCATGTTTGTCTTCTCAAACAAAACTCTGTGTTTTCTCTCTCTCACTCTCCTATTGTTCTCTCTGTTCTCTTACTCTCTCTCTCTTTGCTTACGTGTCACTTACATAAACTTACACTATGCTTCTCTCTCCCTCCGTCTCTTTCTCTCTCTCATACCCCTCTTTCTCTCTCCCTCTCCCTCTCTCTCTCCTCTATGTATATTTCTCCATCTGTCCTCTCTACTCTGTCTTTCTATGTCGCTCGCCCAGGGAGGTTGGCGCCCTTAAAGCAGACTGACATCATGCTGAAGCCGCTCCTGTTTGAAGTGCCCGGCGTTACTGCGGAGACGCCCTTCGTGGGCCGTGATTGGCTGTTTGTCCGCCTGGAGGAGGTCCTGAAAGAGAGCAGCGTCTACGAGGGCCGGGGGGCCGTCATTGTCGGGAACGCCGGCTCTGGGAAGACGGCCATCATCTGGCGTCTGGTCATCCTCAGCTGTCATGGCGGACGTGTACCACAAGGGGGCACCATGCCAGCCAGCCCCAGCTCCTCCCCCAGGGGTAAGAACCAGACATTTCCTTTCCTTTAGTTTGATCTTTAATCCACTGCGACGAACAATACCAGCTTTCTAACCACGAGGATACGACCCAGAAAGTCCTGAAGAAGAAGAAGAAGAAGAAGAAAAGAATCGTGGAAGTATAGTATCAAATAGGCAAACCGCCTGAAGTGCTCCAAGATAGAAACAAGGGATTAAGTATTTTCATCTATTCTTTAAATGGGCCAAGATGCAGTCTGAACAGATGAGTTTTCAGCCCGCGGCTGGCAGATGATGGTTAGGGTTTCAGCTGTGCTGATGTCAGTGGAGAGCTTGTTTCACAATTGTGGCGCCAGGACTGCAAACACTCAGGATTTTGTTGTAGGGGTCCCATCGTAGTGAGGACGTAGCAAGTCGTTGAGTAGTCACAGACCGCATTGGACAGGCTTGGGTGCATGGTCCGAAAGAACCTGTAAACCCTCCTCCTTGAATCTTCTCAACTGTGTG
>NC_136938.1:8565373-8650373 GCF_949987615.1 Pollachius pollachius | reverse complement strand
TATACCATCAGGTGTGAGTGTGATTAGCTATTAAAAGCCGTTTTGAAAATCTGCCTCTAGTGACATCACAAGTGGGTGTGTCCACCTAGATGTATGACGCCTAATCACACTCACACCTAGTGGTATAATAAGTCACCTTTAATATAAATGTTATTGATATGATATGATACTATAACCACAGGACATCACCACCCCTCCATTAATATAAATGTTATTGATATGATATGATACTATAACCACAGGACATCACCACCCCTCCATTAATATAAATGTTATTGATATGATATGATACTATAACCACAGGACATCACCACCCCTCCATTAATATAAATGTTATTGATATGATATGATACTATAACCACAGGACATCACCACCCCTCCATTAATATAAATGTTATTGATATGATATGATACTATAACCACAGGACATCACCACCCCTCCATTAATATAAATGTTATTGATATGATATGATACTATAACCACAGGACATCACCACCCCTCCATTAATATAAATGTTATTGATATGATATGATACTATAACCACAGGACATCACCACCCCTCCATTAATATAAATGTTATTGATATGATATGATACTATAACCACAGGACATCACCACCCCCCTCCCCTTCGCGGGCATCTCCCTGGACATCCTGCCCGACAGCAGTGACCTCGGCGCCGACCTCAGCGACTACATCCACTACCGGGTCAGCCACAGCAGCCGCGTGGCCGCCAACGTTACCACGGCGACGGGCGTCGCCCCGGACCCCCTGCTGCTCAGCAAGTTTAGCAGCCAGCTGGTGGGGCGGAGCCACGGGGGGTCTCTCCTCTACCTGCAGCTGACCCTTGACCTCTTCCACAACCAGCACCTGGCGCTTAAGGGGGGAAACTACCGCGTGGTACCTGTCTCACTTTCAGAGGTACTGGAATATAGATAACTACTGCTAGTACCTGTCTCTCTCTCAGAGGTACTGAAATATATATAACTACTGCTAGTACCTGTCTCTCTCTCAGAGGTCCTGGAATATATATAACTACTGCTAGTACCTGTCTCTCTCTCAGAGGTACTGGAATATATACAACTACTGGTAGTACCTGTCTCACTCTCAGAGGTACTGGAATATATATAACTACTGCTAGTACCTGTCTCTCTCTCAGAGGTACTGGAATATATACAACTACTGGTAGTACCTGTCTCAGTCTCAGAGGTACTGGAATATATATAACTACTGGTAGTACTTGTCTCTCTCTCAGAGGTCCTGGAATATACGGAACTACCGGGTAGTACCTGTCTCTCTCTCAGAGGTCCTGAAATATATATAACCACTGGTAGTACCTGTCTCACTCTCAGAGGTACTGGAATATACAGAACTACCGGGTAGTACCTGTCTCTCTCTCAGAGGTACCAGAATATAGATAATGTATTAAAATATAATAAATATAATGAATTCACTACTTAACATATTCTATATTCTATATACTACTGGTAGTACCTGTCTCTCTCTCAGAGGTACTGGAATATATATTAATTCTCGTAGTACCTGTCTCTCTCACAGAGGGACTGGAATATATATAATAGATTCAATATAATAAATATAATATGTCCTCTACTTTAAAATATACTATATACTACTGGCAGTACCTTTCTTTCTCTCAGAGGTATTAGAATATAGATAATGTATTAAATATAATAAATATAATATGGATACTACTTTATAATAGAACACCTGACCCTAAAGTGAGGGACTACTGGTAGTACCTGCGTTGCTGTCAGAGGTCGGAGGTCAAATATCACTATATCATTACAACAATAATAAATGGTTGTCTGATTGTCACGTGAGGACCATGTTACCTAAATCCTGAACGATAAGTGGGGTGTCCGAATCATCACGTGGCGATGATGACAGTGTGGGTCAGGTGATGATTAACATGGACGGTCATGTGACCATGAAGTCACGGGGTCAGAGTTGGGCGTTGACCTGTGACCCCAGTGACCCGCCCCCCCCCTCCCCAGGTCTACCTGCTGATGTGCCGCGCTGCCTTCCCGGAGGCGGGGGAGTTCGAGAAGGTGTCCCCCCTGCTGAGCATCGCCCTGGCCTCCCTGCACCCCCTCTCCGACCAGCAGATGTTCAGAGCGCTGAACGCTGGCAGCATCCAGGGCCGGCTGGGCTGGGAGGAGCTGCAGCGCCTCCTCCACAGCCTGGACGGCTTCATGGTAGGGCCGGGCAGGGCACCCTAATGTGACCGGGGTCTTTTTCGACTTCTGGGTCAAACGATGTCCAAACTAATATAATCGAGTTGAACCGAACAGAACAGCTGGAGACATATTGGCACATTATTTCTCGATTTTGAGCATTTTCTATTTGAACATTTTGTGTATTATTTTAAGGGGGAATTGCAAAGGCCTCAGTTACAAAGTGTTTTTTTGGAGAGAAATGCTGAATACATTCATCGTGTTTTCAAACTCAAAAATAATCGTTTGAATAATCGTGATATTAACATCGACCGAAATAATCGTTAATAGGATTTTTTCGATAATCAAGCAGCCCTTCTTCATGGTACCCTGCATCATATCATCATATGTGATATTTATAGCATATCATACCATGAGTTACATATAATGAATATAAATATGATATTAGAGTACCATACATCAAACTATTATAAACTACATAAAAAATTATCATATACATATTATATATCATATCCTACTACAATATATAATATATCAAGTTTCGTATTTCAATACCACACACTTATCACTCATACTAACGTGTGTGTGTGTGTGTGTGTGTGTGTGTGTGTGTGTGTGTGTGTGTGTGTGTGTGTGTGTGTGTGTGTGTGTGTGTGTGTGTGTGCGTGTGTGAAGGTAAAGCGTAGAGACGGGACCCGCATGCTCTGCCACCCCTCCTTCAGGGAGTGGTTGGTGTGGCGCGCCGACGGGGAGAGCAACGACTTCCTTTGTGACCCAAGGTCAGTCTGGAGGTCAAAGTTCACATATTACAGGAAGTGATCCCTCAGCCTCCATGACAATCTGGTTATCTTATCATCATTCGTGTGTGTGTGTGTGTGTGTGTGTGTGGTTGTGTGTGTGTGTGTGTGTGTGTGTGTGTAGGAGTGGCCATGCTCTGCTGGCCTTCATGTTTTCTAGACAAGAGGGGAAGTTGAACAGACAGCAGACGATGGAGTTAGGACATCACATCCTAAAAGCACACATCTTTAAGGTAAGGGATCACATCCTAAAAGCACACATCTTTAAGGTAAGGGATCACATCCTAAAAGCACACATCTTTAAGGTAAGGGATCACGTCTTAAAAGCACACATCTTTAAAGTGAGGGATCACGTCTTAAAAGCACACATCTTTAAGGTAAGGGATCACATCCTAAAAGCACACATCTTTAAGGTAAGGGATCACATCCTCACAGCAAACATCTTTGATGTAAGGTTTCATATTCTTAAAGCACACATCTTTAAGGTAAGGTTACACATCTACAGATGATAAATCTTTCTCAGCCAAATGAAACGTGATGATGAATAGGGAATAGGGCTTTGAAGCACCTCTCTCTCTTTATCCTCCCCTACTGTCTCTCCTCCCTCCCTCTCTGTCCTCCTTCCGGTCCCCCCCCCCCCCCCCCCTCTCTCTCTCTCTCTCTCTCTCTCTCTCTCTCCCTCTCCCTCGCCCCCCAGGGTCTCAGTAAGCGGTCAGGTCTGTCCTCAAGTCTCCTTCAGGGTCTCTGGGTCAGCTCCAGTACAGACAACCTGTCAGCCGCCCTAGGCTCCCTCAGGAACCTCTACACCCCCAACATCAAGGTACACACACACACATCCCAAACACACCAACACACACACACACACCCACCCACAACCTGCGTACACACATCTTCTCTCGCTCTACAGGTGAGTCGTCTGTTGATCATGGGCGGGGCCAACGTCGCCTGGAGTACAGAGGTCCATGGCCACGCCCCCATTCTAGGTGTCCACGCTCACCTGGGTCACTTGGAGATGGTCTCTCTGCTGCTGGAGACGGGGGCTCCTTTGGAAGGGCCCACCGACACAGGCCTCACCCCTCTCTGTCTGGCTGCGGCAGGAGGCCATGACGCCCTGGTCAGCCTGCTCTGCAAGAGAGGAGCAAAGGTCAGTTCTTATAATGAAAATAATGAGCACTAAAATCCAAGAAATAAAATAACAACAAACATTAAGCAACACATACGTAACCCAAATAATACAGTTCAAAAGGGATAGGAAGAAGTTTAAAACTTTCCTGCTCCTACCCCCTCTTATTCTTTTATAGTTATTCACAGAAAATAAATATTCAGTTTGAACAAATCAGTGTCTATGATGTTCAGCTCGTAGGTTAAAACCAATCAAAGCTTTTGGACAAAACAATAACAAAATATTGGAACTGATGAACCAAGCTCATCAAACAAGAAATAGCAAAAGCAAAATTCACTGCTCCAACTCATAACAATTCAGAATGTTGTTTCTGAAGATTGGTTTTGATATAGTGGTCAATTCTTTCTGCTCATCATCGCAGCTGTTCTACAGACTAACAGCCTTTGTTGTAATACAGTGAGGTTTTTCATTGGTTCTTATTATCGTTAACACCATGCTGGAAGTGCTGTTGATTTAGTCGAGGGCAGGAAGAGTTGTCACCAGTATCAACACAGTGTTACAAAGTGCACCCACAGTATTTAACTAGTGTTAAGTAAGGGGTGAATCCATGTAAACACTGAATGAGGACAGTGTAAAACTAGTGCAAACCCAGTATCAACTCAGTGTAAACGCAGTGTTAACCTAGTGTTAACCCCAGTGTGAAGCTAGCGTCAACTGTAGTTAAACCCAGTGTTGTGTGTTGTTTTGTGTTATTTTGTGTTCCTTTGTGTTTCAGCTGCAGCACACTGATAAGAGTGGTCAGTGTGCTCTGGTCCATGCGGCTCTGAAGGGCCACACTGAGGTCCTCAGGATCCTGCTGCAGCAGGCCTGGGGGACCCAGCATCCCGCCGGGCCCCAGGCAGAGACCGGCCCCCAGGCAGAGACCAGCCCCCAGAGGGAGAGCAGTGGGGGGGTCGGTGTTGACGGGAGGAAACAGGCGGCTCAGCAGGCCCTCACTGCTGCCTCAGGGGCTGGACACACTCAGGTTAGAGATCTACTGTGTCTAGGTGGTCTGGATCTATCTGAATCCATCGGATCATATGATCCATCTGCTCTTATCTATATGGTCTATCTGGATCCATCTGGATGGATCTGATCCATCTGCTCTGAACTGTCTGATCTGATGTATCTGGATCTATCTGATCAACCTTCTCTTATCTGGTGAAGAATAGCTCTGAATCATAGGGAACTTAACAAGCCTCACCGTGTAGCCTGTTTTCTCATTCGACCCTGGTATGGATGAACCCCAGGTCGGAGATGTGTAACATTTTCGACCAATAAGAATGACTTCTGCCCCCCTCAAAAAAACACACCTGTTTATTTGGACCACACCTAGTTTCTGTCGTTTTTGCTATTGTTAAGTTGAGCTGAATTCTCATTCAGAGAATTAACGTTAAGGCTGGGTAATATTAAATCAAACATGAAAATGTATATAAAATATGTTTACACTATAAGTATCTTATAATGTCTCATGAAGTCTGAAAACAACTGTGGTTTGTTAAACAATAATGTGACGTAGAACTTCAGACTAGATATGAAATGTATTATTTCTGCTCATAGCTGTACAGTATCATCACAGCCCACTTGTCAGCCCTTTCTCTGGGTGTACACATGTACACATACACGTGATTAGTGTGTTGAGCCGTCGTCTTCCCCATCAGGTGGTGCAGTTATTGTTGGAGGAAGAGCAGATGGTGCAGATGGAGCTCCGAGACTCACTCTGGGGAGAAACAGGTTCTCTCCCTCATTCCTCTCACCCTAACAAACACACACACACATACACACACACAGACACACACACATACACACACACACACACACACACACACACACACACACACACACACACACACACACACACATAATGTTTCATCTGTGGTCTTCATAAGCATGTGGGGTAGATGAAGGCATGCCTCTTGCTTTTCAGGCTGATGGAATGGTTGTTTGTGTAGAGGGTTAACTCATGAATGGGTAGTTAGTGTAGAGGGTTAGCTCATGGATGGGTAGTTAGTGTTGAGGGTTAGCTGATTGACTGTAGTTAGTGTAGAGGGTTAGCTGATTGATGGGTAGTTAGTTGATAGGGTTGGTAGTTTGTGTAGAGTTATCTGTTGGATGGGTAGTAAGTTAAAAGGGTTATCTGATGGATGGTAGTTATGGATGGGGGTTAACTGATGGATGGGTTCTAGCTCTGGTACAGCTATTGTTAAGCTGCTTTAGAGAGAGAGAGAAATGGGCGAGAGATAAAGGGAGAGAGAGCGATGAAAGGTAAGAGAGAGATAGAGAAAGAGAAAGAGAGAGCGAGACGTTGAGAGAGATGAAAGAAGAAGGAAGGAGAGAGTGAGAGAGAGGGAGATGAAAGGGTAGAGGGAGAGAGAGAGGGAGAGAGAGAGAGATGGTTGCCCGGTTTTCTGTATCACTTCTTTTCCTTTAAAGCTCTATTTTTATACACTTCCTCTGTAGTCACATCTAAACACTTTTTATACTTTGTTTACTACATGAAAACATTCAGTCGACGAGAATTGGTCCTAAAGATTGTCCTCATTTACTCTTTTACTGGTCCTTTTCTAAATGACCGCTAGAACAGAAATTCCTAAAATAGCCAACTCAGGGAATCGGAGCCCCCATTAGACACAGACCACAGTTCTATGTTACAGAGCCCAGTAACAGAGACAAGGACTAAATCAGCTGAAAAGTTTTAAAATCCTCTCAAAAGAATTTCAAGTGTGTGTGAAATACTTGTAGTGTGTGTGTGTGTGTGTGTGTGTGTGTGTGTGTGTGTATGTATATGTGTATTCTGTGTGTGGGTGAGTCTGTGCGGGTGTATTCTGTGAATGTCTTTGTGCGTGCCTCTCAAACACATGGTCCATGTGACGCAGATACTTTCTCTATCTTTATTCTATATTGTCTCACTTAAAGCAATTTACTAAAATGAATGTACGTGAAGGATATTTACTCCTTTGGTCTATATCTTCACTGGTGAAGGCACTCGTAATTTTAATTTGCTTTGGACAGTGCTGGCTAAATTAATGTAATGTAATATAATGACTGTGTATGTGTGTGTGTGTGTGTGTGTGTGTGTGTGTGTGTGTGTAGCGCTCAGTTTGGCAGCCTCCAGAGGTCGGACAGAGATGTGCGTCTTCCTGCTGGAGAAAGGGGCGGAGCTAGAGACAGCCAATCAGAAAGGAATGACCCCCCTGCTGCTGGCGGTCAAACACGAACACACACAGGTTGAGATAAACACACACACATACACACACACACACACAAACTCACACACACACACACAAACTCACAATGGTAACGACACACACATGCACACACCACGCACGTACGTACACACAGACACACACAGACACACAAACTGACACACTAGTATTAGCAGTGTGTGATGCTGGTTGAGGTTTATTTACCTGTGTTGTTACCTGTCTGTTTTTGTTAACTAGTTGTGTGAGTTGCTGTTTAAGTTATGTTAACTAGTCTGCGTTTGTTCACCAGGTGTGTGAGCTGCTGTTTAAGGTTTGTTAACTAGTCTGTGTGTGTTCACCAGGTGTGTTGGCTGCTGGTTATGGTGTGTTAACTAGTCTGTGTGTGCCCACCAGGTATGAGCTGCTGGTTATGGTGTGTTTACTAGTCTGTTTTTGTTAACCAGGTGTGTGAGCTGCTGGTTATGGTGTGTTTACTAGTCTGTTTTTGTTAACCAACCAGGTGTGTGATGTGCTGGTTAAGGTGTGTTAACTAGTCTGTTTTTGTTAACCAGGTGTGTGAGCTGCTGGTTATGGTGTGTTTACTAGTCTGTTTTTGTTAACCAGGTGTGTGAGCTGCTGGTTAAGCGCGGTGCTGACGTGAACGCCAGCGACCAGTTGGAGCGATCGGCCCTGATGCTGGCGGCGGCTGACGGCCAGCTGGGCACGGTGGAGCTGCTGTTGGCTGAAGGTGGGCTCAGGGGTCGCCATGGTGACTGGTTGGGGTCTGATGGTTGGAGAACACTGTCCTACAGTCTGTATAGAAACACCCACACACTGCAACCATAAAACACACTGATTATGGAATATTGAGTTGAATTGAATTGAATTTATTACATTTATTTTAGAAATTCAATTAAAATCAAACATCAAAAATACAACACAAAACGAAAAGCACGAATGATCTATAAACAAAAACGATGTTCAAATTATTTCCCAAAGAAGAAAAATAATGATCATACAATAAGACGTTATACCTGTGGTATTTATATCATGTTACATGAAGAGTGGATGTACAGTAATGTCAGAATGTACAGTAACTCTGGTATTTATGCAATTTTATGTGAAGACTTGATGTACAGTAAATTCAGAATGTACAGTAAATGTGGTATTTACATCATGTTATATGAAGAGTCGATGTACAGCTACGTCCCCATGTATAGTAAATCCACCTAGGATTAATTGTTGAACTTCAATGTATTAGATGAGGCGTTTTTCCAGTGGGCGGGGGCTTGACCAGTGATCGTGAACCACACAGTGAGTGTGTGTTCTTGGGTGCGTTTCCAGGGGCCTCCGTGTGCTCCGTGGACCAGGGGGGCCTGACGGGGCTGGGCTGGGCCTGCCTGAAGGGCCACAAGAGCATCGTTCAGCTGCTGGTGGATCGAGGGGTCAGCCTGGACACCGCCGATAAACACGGGCGCACGCCGCTGGACCTCGCCGCCATGAACGGAGACGCCGACACCGTGAGGAGCTGGAGGGGGGAGGGGGGGGATGGACGATAGAGATGTACGTAGTAGATGTATATCGTAGATGGTAGATGTCAGGTGATATATGGTAGGTGGTTGGTGGTAGGGGATATAGGATAGGTGATAGGGGGTAGGTGGTAGCTTGTACGGGGGTAGGTTAATTCTGCTTCTCATCCCACCTCCAGCCCTATTCCCACACAGGTTTTTTGTGTTCCAGGTGAGCTACCTTGTGGAGCAGGGGGCCGCGGGGGACAAGGAAACCAGTGGCTCCAGAGCGCCAGAGAGACACACGCCTGCCCTGGTCACGTCTCTAAAGAAAGGCTCCAAGATTGGTACGTGCCCCCTCTCCACCGCATTACGGGACCCTGCCTGGACCAGTCTACAGTCTAACACTGCCCCACGTGACCAAGTCTACAGTCTAAACACACGTCCCATTCAGGTCAAAAAGGACCTCATGAGCGTTGGCCAGGGAGAATCGAAGCTCAGCGATTAGTTTCGCCTTCTGCCCACTACTAACAGCGCAGTTGACGGAGCTCCAGGTGGCAGAGTTGCCAGATTGGGCCAGATTTCCCGCCCAACCCTGGCTGCACGCTGCAGTCAGGGTTGCCAGTTTGGGCGGAAAATCTGGCAACACTGCCAGGAGGACTGCTAGTAGCTGACGGAGCTCCAGGAAGGCTGGGAAGTCAGCCGAGAGACCCTAGCATGACACTAAAGACAATAAACCAACAACCATAGTTTTAAACCACAGATTCAGACTCTGATTACTTTTTTAATCCTGGGGGGTGTCGTCTGAGGAGGAAGACTATAGTTTAGACTCGAGACAGTAGAGAGAGGACAAAACCCAGTTCATCTATTGGTACACAGTCTGTCTAATATATTCACAGTCTGTAGATCATACATACTGTATATCATACACAGACTGTATATGGTATATTTATGTAGGGTATGTGAAGGTCTGACTAAACCTGTTCATTCACACCTTCTATCTTGTTCCACCCCCCAAGGCTACAGAACGGCTCCCCATGACCGATCAGGTGGGTGGTCTTTAAGAGAAAGAGAGAGAGAGAGAGAGAGAGAGAGAACGAGAGAGAGAGAGAGAGAGAGAACGAGAGAGAGAGAGAGAGAGAGAGAGAGAGAGAGAGAGAGAGAGAGAGAACGAGAGAGAGAGAGAGAACGAGAGAGAGAGAGAGAACGAGATAGAGAGAACGAGAGAGAGAGAGAGAGAGAGAACGAGAGAGAGCGAGAGAGAGAGACTCTGACAGTGGGTTGGTTCTATATATTCCAGGTCATGCTACCTGGGCGATGGCATCCTCTAAGCCAGACATCCTGCTCATCCTGCTGCACAAACTCATGGAGGAGGGAAACATGTTGTACAAGGTTAACCCTGTTATTGATTAATCCCTTTTTAATAACATGATAAGTAATATGATTAATGAAATAATTATTGACTTGATTAATCACACTAAGAATAACATGACTAATCAAATGATCAATAGCATGATTAATGAAATGACTAATAACACTGTATAACATGATAAATGACATGATCAATAACATGATTTAAGAAAAGGTCATTAATAACAGGACTAACAGCATTATGAGTAACACCCCCCGCTCCTCAGAAGGGTCGCATGAAGGAGGCGGCCCAGCGCTACCAGTACGCTCTGAGGCGCTTCCCAGGCCACACCGCGGGAGGGGACCAGGAGCTGAAGGCCCTGCGGGACCTCAGGGTGTCCCTGTACCTCAACCTGTCCCGCTGCCGCCGCAAGACCAACGTGAGGACCGCCGTCACCGTGGCGACCGCGCCGCCGCCACTCCACCAATCGCACGCTGTGATTGGCCGAGAGGAATGACACCCTCGTTGCGTTGGTGGGAAGTGGTTCCGTGCTCTCCCAGCATAGGAGGTGGACCAACGTGATGGTGTCGTACACTGTGGTGTGAACAAGAGTGAGGCCGTGACGTAGGTTACATGTCTGGTTGCATGCGCGTGGTACGAGAGAGCCCGCAACCC
Source organism: Pollachius pollachius (assembly GCF_949987615.1). Classification (NCBI taxonomy): domain Eukaryota; kingdom Metazoa; phylum Chordata; class Actinopteri; order Gadiformes; family Gadidae; genus Pollachius; species Pollachius pollachius. Next base: position 8,639,501 of record NC_136938.1, on the reverse strand, counting down.
ACGTGGGTGACCTTGGGGAGATGGATGCGTAGAGGATGGGAAGGAACGGTATTTTTAGAAACTGGGTCGGGCAGCACTTCCAAGTGGCTATTGATTAAAGGGAGTTACCATCTAAATGACTCAATGTAAATGTGAGGACGCATGTATTGATATTCAACAGCTCACCCTTACTCTGATGCAACGGCCGTGTTCAGAGGTTCAGCTACGTTCATCCTGTTGGGAGAAGCAGTGACCTGTTTATACAGCTGTGTCTCTCGTATATAGCACAGTGTGTGTGTGTGTGTGTGTGTGTGTGTGTGTGTGTGTGTGTGTGTGTGTATCGGTGTGTATGGGTGACTCCAGGGCCTAATTGGGCTGCTATCAGTTATCTCGGGGTCCCAAGAGTCTTCAGGCGGTCAGTGAGATGAATAATTAATAGGTGGAAGGATTGAAACGTTCGCCTAACAAGACTATCGCTCTCCCTCCGTTTCTCTCTCTCATCTCTCCTGCTCCCTCTCGCCTCACTCATTCATCACTCAGTCCTCCATTCATCTCTGTCATCCCTCCCTCTCCTTCTCTCTCTCTCTCTCAGCTCTCCAATATCCTCCTCCTCCCACTCCTCTCCTCCTCTTCGTTCTACCCTCCTATCTCCTCCTCTCCTCCTGCCTACCATCTGTTATCTAAAGCAGATGATCTGCATGTCCCTGACACCATGTGTCCACTTATCATGTTAGCACACAGCGCTAGTCTGATAGCAACATTTAAACACTAAGCCAGGGAATCTCGTGGGTCTAAACTATCAAGGTCAGCCCCTCCAAATAGCTCAGCAGCATCGTTTAAGACAGAAAGAGTGGTCCATGCTGACTCTGCCCTTCTGTTGCTAGGCGGGCTACCCTATCACAGTCCACTCTTTCCCTAGATGTTCGGATACATTTCCTTCAGTCTTACAATCTTAAAACATTCAAAAAGATTCATTTGATTATGTAATACATGGTTGTATAATATCATATTTTACATTTTGTAAATGTAACAGTGTTATAATGAACTTAAGAAAGAAGAAACACAAAAGAGAAGATAAATAGGTCGCTGGACTGTAGGAATAGGCCGCTTTCTCCTCGAGCATGCTAAGCAAGTGGCGCTTAGACTGGCCGATGGAAAGAGGGTCCGAATTTGAGTTACATAAATATATGCAAATGTAAACAATTCTTCGGGCAGGAATGTGTAGTGGATAGGACTCCAGGTCAGAATGTTCTGGGTTCATTCCTGAGTACATCCTAGAAGAATATGACTCCCAATCCCCACTCGCCATGTGTCCGAGTTCACTCAGACTAATTTACCACTCAGACATTCAGATTAAAGCGTATGATAAATAGCTAAGTAGTAAAATTGCAGCTAAATTGTGAATAGTTTAGAGTTGTGCTTCATGATGTCCACAGCAAGGGAAAACGAAGAATGTAAACCCGTTCTCTCCGTGTTACACTGGTTCTGTTTTCAGCCTCTTCTCTCCTTTTTAAATCCTTTTAAAAAAGTTTTAGAACTCTTCTCTGTGGTTTGAACCCAAAACATTTTATTTATTTAGCATGGTCATTTATCTTATGTTACCGTAAGCATAGTTATCCGCACCATTTGATAGTTGTTACTGAAATAAGTCTCCAATTTAGAGAAGAAAGGGTTAAGATCCAAAACACTATGGGAATGTTCCACTCTGCTGCGGAGGCAGGTGGCTGAGGCAGGACCTAAGCCTTCTCTGTCTGTGTTAAGTCTCTTCTCTATGTTTTAAGCCTCTTCTTTCTGTACTAAGCCTCTGTTTCAATTCTCTTCTCTTTTTCAAGATTATTCTCTCTGTTTAAGGCCTCTAATCTGGTTTAATGTGTACTCTCGGTTGTGAGTCTATTTGTGAGTCTGTTTATGACTCTTCTCTTTGTTTTAAGCTTCTCCTTTTTTTCAGTATGTTCCCTCTGTTTTAAGCCTCAGCTTTTTTAAGTATGACGTCTCTGTTTCAAGACACTTCTATCTGTTTCACACCTCTTCTTTGTGCTTTCAGCCTCTTGTCTCTTTAAAGTCTGTTCACTCTGTTTAAGGACTTTGGCATCGCTGAGGACTTCGCCACCAAGGCCTTGGAGCTGAAGCCGTGGTCTTATGAGGCTTATTACGCCCGAGCCCGAGCCAAGAGGAGTAGCCGGTGAGGGCAGATAACCCCTCTGTGATACTGTACACAGTCTACACTAAAGCCCTGTCCCAACACTTCCCCTACCCCTCCATACTACCCCTCCACTCTGCCCTGTAGAGTCTCTAGGCTAAAGATGTTCCCAATACTGTTCCCCCTACTCCCGCCTACTCCACCATAAACCTCTATTCAGGCAGAAGACTTTCAATTTAAGGTAAAAATGCAATATCTGCGAGGGTAACACATTGTATTATGGACGTATGGTCCTGTCCAAGACAACTCCCTTCCCATTCGAGCAGTTTTACACCTTGTTTCCTGTTTTGTTACGGGGTATTCTACCTCACAAAAATCATCAACAATGACTGGCTGAAGCTTTCAGAAGGGGATCTCTGCACAGTTTACAGGCTTCGGCAACATGATTGGTCGAAACAGTTATTTTGCAGAAGAAAGTGAAACCATTCTACGACAGATCTAGTAGTAGTAGTAGTAGTGTGGTTTTGGTCAATTACGACGCTAGCTCTGTGAGGTAGGGGTAGAAGAATTCTCCCAGAATGCACTTAGATTTTCACTTCGACATGGCCGCATGCTTTCGGAGCACCAGTGTAAAGCTGATCTGCCCTTTGCAGACACTTTGCTGCGGCGCTGGACGACCTAAAGGAGGCCGCGCGACTGGCCCCCTCCAACAAGGAGATCCGTCGGCTGCTGACCCGCGTGGAGGAGGAGTCGCTGCTCCACCAGAAGTCCTCCTCCTCCTCCACCTCCTCCGGCCCCGTGCTGGAGAACAGCCCCTCCCACCACCCCCACCCTGCAGTGCCGGAGCCAGAGGGCCTGGACAGACAGAGCCCTACCGACAGACTCCTGCAGGAGAGGGAGGAGCAGGGGCGGCCGCAGGAGGAGCAGGAGGAGCAGCGCCAGACACAGTCTTGTGGGAAAAGGAGCGGTGAGTACTGGCCCCAGAACCCCTACGGCCCCAGGAGGCCCGAGGGTCCGGGGGAGCAGCAGTCCAGCCAGACCCAGCCCGGTCCCTCCCTCCAGACAGGGGCTGGTGGGCGGGTCGGGGGCCGGCCCCTCTCCCTGTGCGGACCCCCCAGCCCCTTGCCGGGCCGACACATGCCCACATCCCTCAGACCTCACATCAGCCCCCTTGCCCCAACCCCTGATGTGGATCCCTCTGCTCCTCACTGTCCCCAAGACCCCTACCTCCCCCTCTCCCCATCAGCCACCTCCCCTCCTCCCACCCTCCTACACCCCTACCACCCTCTCTCGCCCCCGGCCACCTCCCCCCCGCCCCCCCTCCTCCACTCCTATCTTCCCCTGTCTCCCCCGGCCACCTCCTCCCATGCTCCCCAGCACCACCCCTACCAGCCCCGCTCCTCCAGTTTCTCCCGGGTCTCCGACCGCCTGACCAACCCCCCCAGCATGCTGGACAGTCTCTCCCTGGAGGGGAGGCGTGACCTGGGCACCGCGGGGTCTCGGGGCTCCAGTTCCAGCCAGGCCTCTAGCGGCGGGAACCTGTCGGACTGCGGCCGCCAGCAGGAGGCGCCACGCCTCCCCAGGAGCAGCGGCAGCTTCAAGACCAAGCAGGAGGTGAAGCCCCGCCCCTTTATGGGCGTCATGGACAAGTCGGTCAGAGTCCAGACCCACCAGACACCATCAAGTAGGGGGGGAGGTGGAGGAGGAGGAGGAGGTGGAGGAGGAGGTGGAGGAGGAGCAGCAGAGGGCTTCAACATGTCGCTGGTGGAGTTCCAGATGTTGAACAGTGAGCTGCAGTGGGGGCCGTACCAGGAACAGGGGGTCCCCGCAGGTCCCGGAAGGGAGTTTAGCGAGGCGAGGGCCAACAGAGATGCCCCCCCCCTGCACCGCGGGCCCATCAAACCCAAGCGCTCCTTCATTGAGTCCAATGTGTGACTGTGCTCCCCGTCGCCCTCCGGTGGCCGCTCACAGTTTTAATGCTCCTTTAAATCCTTTGGCCTTGAGCTTATATCTATACAGCAAGGGTAGTTAATAGAACATTACAAAGAAATAATATTCTTAGAATGGGTATGTGTTATTCCTAGAAATATGAATCCTAAAGAGACATTTACTACGTGCATGATATTTAAACGCATTAGGAGCCAGATATGAACATTTGGATCGAGGAGGGAGAACATTTATATTTGTACGCCATGCACTTAACATTCAGATGATATATTTCCATGTAAGAGATGATTGGTTCAGTAAGTATAAGATCTTTAAGACAACTGGACAATCCTATTCTTGGTACGTTTGATAAATTGCATTGTAATTCATTGACTGAAATGTTTCATTCTAAAGAAAAGGCTTTATTTATTTTTGGAAGCAGAGAGGAAATGTTTCTTGGTTTGTGAGAAAGATAAGGAGAGTGTTTACAAGGTGGAAGGACTGCTAACTGTTTATCCAAAGTATTATTCTATATCATAGACAGGAACCACGCATCCTGGTGGTACATTCATATATTCAGAATTATAATAATAAAAAATAAACACGGAGTAGAATGTGTCATTTTCTGTTTATATATTTTTATATTTTTCCTGCCTATCATGATTTATTTTGAGAGGTTTCATATTAATAGTGGGTTCTAGACTGTGACCTTGGTGATGAAAGGGAAACTTTTAAATGCCTCCATGCGCTGGGTCAAGCTAGAGGGTTAAATAGAGCAACATTGAAGGATGAAACTGCACACACCCCTCATCGCTCTGGTGTTTTTTATATCAAGCTGGGTCCACATCACACCTTTCTTGAGATATGAGAGACTGCGAAATTTTGGACATGTGCTGAAATTGGTTCATGAGTTAAATGGGTTTGGGTGTTGAATGGGTTGACTGGTGTTACATGGGACCTAAAGTTGGACTGGTGTTCAATGGATTCTGGTGTTAAATGGGTGATGGTGTTTGACTGGTGTTACATGGGACCTAGGGTTGGACTGGTGTTTAATGGGTTCTGGGGTTGGACTGGTGTTATGGGACCATGTGTAGGACAGATGTTACACGTGACGCGGGGTTAAGTGGGACCTATTGTTAAATGGGACTTGGTGTTGGACTGGTGTTGAATGGGTCTAGGTGTTTGACTGGTGTAAGTGAGCTCTGGTGAACAATTGGTGTTCAATGGGTTCTGGTGTTGGATTTATGTAACATTCGACCTGGTGTTAGAATAGTGTTCAATGGGACCTAGTGTGTATGACTGGTGTTCAAAGGGACTTAGTGTGTATGACTGGTGTTCCCAGGCACCTGGTATGCATGCCGATGGGCTCTGACTAGAGTGCCAGCTGTTTCTACGGGAAATTGTGGGGCCTTCAAAGTAGCAGATAGCTTTTAAGATATCCATGCATGACCCAGGGCAGATTCTACTGGATGATTATCATCAACGCATCCCCAGGAAATGTCAGGAGAGACTGAGATAAGGTAGACAGTGTTTATCAATGAGTATTAACTCAGCTATAAATACCACAACATGAGCCCTAGCTTGTTATTGTGACAACTGCTGTCCTATGATTTTATTAAACCACTACCCTAGAAGTACAGACATATGTGAGAGTCTCAGAATTCAGACTATAGTACGGCTGGACCCGGTTTTATAGACTCTGGTTAAATGGAGTCTATTAACTATATACCGTACTATAGAATCTGTCTTTAGCCGTAGACTACATACATTTATTATTCATGATTTATTTGATTTGGACAGATACAATGTACATAGAATAACTGAGCACAGCTTTAAGATGCAAGTATCGTAGTGTTTATAGAAGACGCTAATTTACAACAGCCATCCCCAGAAGGGCTTTTGTGAAAATAAGAGATTAAACAGGAAGGTATGAAGAATGTAAGCAGAGTACAGCAAGATAAAATAAAAATAAACATTTATTAGAGAAATAGCTACAGGAAAGTAGACATGAGTACAAGTTTATTGTTTAATTAAATAGGATATGGTAGGCTCTATTAAAAGTGGTGTAGTTTGCAGCAAACTTCAAATGATACAGTGTTTTCCATGGATAATCTCCTTTTACAGAAAAGCTGTCAGAGCAGAAGATGTTTTGAAGCATGAAACTTCACAGTTGTCACTTAAAGCTGCTCAGGTAGATCTGCTGCAGCTCTTTTGTCTCTTGATGTATTTACAGAGAGGCTGAGGCGCAAGTCCATTTAAACATTTGAACACAAGCTTCACATAATGAAAATGATGAAAAAAACTTAAGATCTTGCATTTATTTAAAATGAAGCAATTTTGATTGTGTCCTATAAATTTTGCAACTTTTTAAGGCCTGATTGTGCTAATGATATGGATTTAATTACTGCCTGGATGACCTAGGGTTAGGTAGTTAAACCATTAGACAGATGTGAAAATATAACTGAATATAAGAGGAAGATATAGTCAAATGATTACCAGTTTCTTATCATCTTGAACCAGCTAGGGTTAGCCCTAATTATTTACAAATCTTTTTAGCATGACTTGAACTGTAACTGAGATTCTTAAATCATCCCTAAAAACTTTTATTTGTGAGCTTCAGTGAGCTCACCTTAATTATAAAATTCAAAGATTTGGTTGCAGGTGATGACTGTATCGTCAGCGTCTGAAGACAGAAGACTTAAACCAGGCCATAGTCATAGTCGTTGAAACACAATCCGAAAAGGATGGGACCCAAGAGAGTTCCTTCGGGGATTCCTGTTCCAAATGTTCACGACCCTTTAAATATCTCTCAAACCATGACAGGGACAGTTTTGACAAAAGTCACATTCAGAGTTTTGAAGTTACGATTTTGAGAATAACAGTATAAAATACTCTGCTATAGTTAGCCGTTACACACTATGGTAACCATAGGCTGTACCATTTCTCATGACAAAGTAGAATGTGTTTCCAAGATGCAAACGTTATTATTCATGTATGCATGCATATCCTCTCTGTTCCTTCCCTTTATTTATCTTCTTCTTATAAAGCACGTGATCTTAACCCAAATCAATGATATCAATTAAAAATATTCACCATTATCGCTATATCCTTACCCAGAACACTGATATATATTAATAACGTTCTAGTTATTAGCACTAGGTCCTAACCCAGATCACTGATCATCATTATTAATAATATAGGCCTATAGTTATCAACCATAGATCCTCAACCATAACACTGATATATATTATTAATATTGTAGTTATTAAGAGTAGATCCTAACCCAGATCAATAATATATATTATTCATATTCTAGTTATTATGACTACATCTTAAACAATACCACTGCTATTTATTATTCAATTTAATCTAACAAATTATGTCTAGATTTCTGCTGCCAGGATATTCTTATTCACTGTTGCCATGTCAACAGAAGTCGACTGGATCTGATCAATAAAAGACAAAAAGAAAAACGCACACAAACCATCAGAGAACAAACAGTACACAAATGCTTGAATAATAGACCAACTAACAGACTAATCCTGGATTAAATAATAAAAATAACAGACTTAAAAAATAATATTGAATAAATCCTGCTAATCCTGTTTAAACAAGTTCTACCCCCTATATTTTGATTGGTGTGGCTATAAATCAAATTATATTTTTATATGCATTGTATCTTGAACATTTCGAAGATTGCTCAAGTTCAAGTTGTCTTGAAGTTTATTTGTTTTCTAAATTAGAAAACGTGTTCCAGTTTTCAGTATGAGTTTGTCTTATAATTTAAAGGCGGTCCAACAGCTCATCTCTTTGAGTGGAGAGCAGCTGGAAGTGGATTCACGGGACCGCCAGCGAGACGTAACGAGTCAACATCTCCTAGGCTACTCACTACCCAGACGGAGTTGACTTTCTCCTCTTGAGCATAACTAAACACAACCCTGGAAGTACTAGTACCAATAGGCCTATGCAGCAGAGGACAGGAATGGCAAATAAAAGAAAATCTGGAGTACATGAAATACTTTAGAAGCTCTTTAGTGATGAGGCCTATTATCTGATGTGAAATCAATAGACTACAAAAATAGCTATGAATATGCTGATCAAATCGCAAGCACGCTCTCGGTTCTATTTAAAGCTTGTGGTACCAGCTGTTACATTGAAAAAATATGTTGCATTTGCATGTAAAATATGTTGCATGACAGGTGCATCATGTTCTACCGACTTGTCACAGTCAAACACTTTTTAAATTTCCCACGGAATTTAAATGAACATGCCGTTAATGAAATGAACCTACTAATTTTAGCCATGTTTGGTCAGTGGATTAATGCTGGGCAATCAAGACAAGCAGAGTTCCAGACATCATTCATTATAGGTCGACATTCAGCATTAAGTCAATACTACCATCTGGTGGTAATTTGAGTTACAACAATCTTATATACACGCTATTTTTTTCCAACTAATTTGAGGCGTTGGGCTTTCCGTACGGGCATGCGTGGTACAGCCCCGTCGTTTCAAAGCTGCGGCGCGAAATCCTGTCGTGACGTCACCTCGAACGACAACAAGCCTCGGTCATAAAATCTGCGTCAATATTAAGGTATTTATATGTATAAAGTTCATATTTATATGTGTAAATGTACAACCTCGTACGAAGATAGTGTATAGGTTTAACTCGGTTATATATCAATAGCAGTGATGAAGCCAGTACGAGGTTCCTCAAGACCACCGAACATGAAGATCAGAAAGAAACCTGGAGATAAAGCTTCAGCACCTCAGGTAACGTTAACACACGCACGATGTGTTGAATAAGCTATGTTTAATATGTTTAAGTGTTGAGTTCAACTATGTTTAATCACCGTTTCTTCGTCCATGTGTTATTAAGGAGCCCCGTAAAGAGACGGTTCGCCAGAAGCCGTCCCAGAAGAAGAAAGGTGGGGTCTTATCTGTAGTGACCCATGTAGTGAGTCATTAGAATAGCTTTAAGACTGACAGACTGGGTCCATTAAGGTATCAGCACGAAGTACTGGACCTGCAGCCTAGTCCAGCAGGGTGTCAACACAAAGTACAAGACCTGCAGGCTGAGAGACCTGCAGAGTCCAGTTGGGTGTCAGCACTGGATACATAACAAATATATATATAAAGAGAGTAATAGAAATATTGATTTACACATTGCTAGAAATTATTGACAGTATATGCTACATAACCAAAACTATACATTATTGACTATTATACACATCCAATATATCTATAATATAGTATACATTATTGACTCTGATACATATCCACTATAACTATTATATACTGTAGAATATCGACCATGATACATATCCTGTTTATCTATATTATACTGTGCATTAGTGTGTCTGCTGCTACTATATTATTGAGCATACATTATATTTTACATAAGTCTCCCTTATGTGCTACTATACTTTTAAAAGGGTACATAATGTCTTATATTATACAAAAGCATGTACAATGCGTCCAGTCCTTCTGGTGGGCCTGTGGGGGGTACATAAGAAGAGGGGTGTGGTCAGTAACTTGCAGGGGATTACCTGTCGGTCTGCTTTATTTATCTCTCTCCTCCTTCCAGGAGGATCTTCGTCAAATAAAAGCAAGAGCAAAGGTCAGGAGAAGTGGGTGCCATTGACCCGGTCGTCCATCGTAGGGCTGGAGACCATTGTGGACCAGTCCATGCTGTAGGTCACTAAACCCTATCGACCCTCACACACACAGTTCTCTCCGAATTTAACGTATTCAAATGTATTTTCCTTTTCTTACAGAACGACTCTTAGCCTGAATCGGCAGGAGAAGGAGAAAACAAATAAACATCTTAACATCCTAAAAACAAGGTGATTAAAAACGAGATACACATAACCTGGTATCATAAACACACTCTCCTTATTAAGACATTTGTGGAATACATTTGAAAAGGAAATACCTTTCTACTGAATGGACTCAACATTTTATCACAAAGTGTGATGATAATCAGTTACTTGTGTTGACGTTGGTTTGTCAAATTCATCCTCAAAATCACACAATTTCTTCAGAAATTTCTTCAGTTCTTCACTGGTTGTGTTGTCAGGTTGTTATGACTCTTGTTGTGTTGTTATGACTCTGGTTGTGTTGTCAGGTTGTTATGACTCTGGTTGTGTTGTCAGGTCGTTCTTCACTGGTTGTGTTGTCAGGTTATTATGACTCTCGTTGTGTTGTCAGTTTGTTCCTGACTCTGGTTGTGTTGTCAGGTCGCTCTTCACTGGTTGTGTTGTCAGGTTGTTATGACCCTGGTTGTGTTGTCAGGTGGTTCTTGACTCTGGCTGTGTTGTCAGGTTGTTATGACTCTGGTTGTGTTGTCAAGTTGCTCCTGACTCTGCTTGTGTTGTCAGGTTGTTCCTGACTCAGGTTGTGTTGTCAGGTTGTTCTTGACTCTGGTTGTGTCGTCAGGTTGGTGGGTGCGTGCGCTGAGCTGAGGGTCCCTCCGGTGACCCGGGGGGACTTTGAGCTTATTTCCGGTCAGCTGCAGGAGGAGGGCAGGAGATCTCTCGACGGGAAGAAGACCCTGAGCAGGCTGGAGGTCAGAGGTCAACACGCTGCCATCACACCCAAACTGCTGAACGGATGTTGGGGGTGTTAGCTAGGAGTCCTGATAATAAAAAAGTGTGTGTGTGTGTGTTTTCCATGTCTAGTCTGACCTAGATAACCTGCTGGTTGCTCTAGAGGAGATAGAGGAGGAGAAGAAACCCCTTGAGAAGAGCTGTAGCTCCCTGAGACGTCAGCTGGAGGAGGATGAGGTTGTAGAGGTACTCACTCACCCTCAAACAAACAACAAACAACACCCTCAAATGAAATGCACAGTTTTTCGAACGTATGATAAGATGTAAATATGGACTCAAAACGTACAATAATATTGTACATTTTCGGTTACAAGTTAACGCAATATCTGAATTAGGGTGTTTCTGGTCCAAACACTTCTATAATCTCTATAAACAAACATCAAAACTCATGAAGAGGTTCATCGTCGTCAGAAGATAGGCGATGGGTTCCTAGATTGTCGCTCTCCAGACTGACTGTTTACCTGCATGCAACTAATACCCGCTCAAACATGATTGGTCAATAGTACTCGGACTACAAACCAGAATACTTCCAATGCCAACATCTTGTCTTTTGCGAAGACTCAACAGCATCATAGCATCAACAATTTCAATGTTGAATTCTGAAATGAAGTCTTGTTCTCTCTCCACAGATGTTGCAAACGGCTGAGCGATGTGTGCTCCGTATTCCCGCTCCACCAACACACAAATACACATCTACACTACAGGTAGAAGTGCTGCAGTACTCACTTATTATAAATGCACCTGCACACTACATGTAGAAGTACTGCATGATCCTACATTATAAATAAACTTGTATACTAGAGGTAAAATAAATAGAAAGGCCTAATGTGTGTGTGTGTGTGTGTGTATGTGTGTAGGCCCAACTCAGCAGCATGGTGCCTAGGGGAGAGGGCGAAGAAATGGCCAGACGTCTGGGAGATATCCTGCTGACGTCTGAACCCCTGCAGAAAGCCCGCCTTTTGCTGGCCAAAGCTGGACAATTCACAGACAGGCTGCTCTCTACTGGACCTTCTGGATCTGACCCAATAGACCTACCGCAGATCTGACACGGTAGACCTACCAGCGAGCTGACAGGCTTACCAGGGGGCATACCAAGAAGATCCACTCAAAGCTGTCCTAGTAAGCCTACAAGACATCTGACCTAGTAGACCTACCACAAATCTGAACCAGTAGACCTACCAGAGAGCTGACAGGCATACCAGAGGGCTTACCAAGAAGCTCCACCCATAGCCGTCCTAGTAAGCCTACCAGCCATCTGACCATGTAGGCCTACCAGCCGTCTGATCTAGTAGATCTATCAAGGACCACACATACACCGACCAGAGAGCTGTCCTAGTAGACATACCAGCCATCTGACCTGGTAGGCCTACAAGAGATCGGTCAGAGGTAACCCAGTCCTCGTTCCCGAGAGAGCTCCACTAGGAACTACCATTTCAACAGTTACCTTGGTTCTATGATCCCCGGTTTTGTCCAGGCTGCAGTCCTGTTGACAGGAAGAGATTACGCTTTATTTTTGTTAGTGTTTGTGAAGCTTTATCTTGAGCATGTCATACTAAGGTACATAATGCTATGTTTCTTAGGTCTTATTTTCATGATTTATGTGTCCAGGCCAAAGCTAAATGTGTTTTTTTCAAAAGCGATACATTCAAATATATTAATAATAAATAATTGATTGTGTTTTTTGTTATGTTAAATTACAAAATTGTAAAAAAGTACATGCAAAAAAATATACAGATTCCGTCAGTCCACCTTTTGAACCTCTTAAATATAGTGCAGCGTTGAATACACCCAACTAACTAACAAACAAACATGCTTACCTTTAGTCAATTTTTAATAAAGCTGGACGGGACACTGTAGATCGAACCCAGAACATTCCCAGAACAGTGCAGTATCTGCACTGATAGTCATCCAATATATCTTGTTGGTACCAGAAGGTGGCGGTGTTTACCAGTTGATTTTGAAGTTTCCCTTTGAAAGGAGTCGATGAATTAAAGGTCCCATGGCATGCTACTTTATGGATGCTTTAATATAGATATTAGTAGGCCCCAAGCACAGTATTTGAAGACGTTCCCGAAATTCAGCAGTGGTGCAGAATTACAGCCACTACGAGCCAGTCGCACATTGAGCTTTCCCAAAATGCGCTGTTTCGGTGTCTGTAGCTTTAATGCAAATGAGGAGGAGAGAGGCGGGTCAAGGAGGATGGTGGGGGTGTGGCCCTTAGCAGCTTGCAGCCACGGTACCATGCGCTCTGTTTACAGTGGATGTATCGCAATGGCGAGGCCTTTAGCCATGTTCTGCAAATATTCTAGAACACATGGGAGTCCTTGAGCTCTATATATAAATAATATATTATACATAGATATCTATATCATATATTATATTTGATCACGGCCAAAAGCTGTGTGCGCCTCCAGACGATATTATGAATCTCAAACGACCGCGTCGGGATCTCCGATGTCTCTGGTACTTCCACGTCCACATCAATCTGAAGTAGACTGAACCACGACGTGGAGGAGAAAGGGATTGTTGCCAGCGGTTGTCTCCCGCTGGAGCCTCGCTGCCGAGAGACCACCGCCTCCTGCTGCGCGGAGGCGGTGACCAACAATCCCTTTCTCCTCCACGTCGCCGTTCATGTACTTCAGGGAGTCAAAGCCAAAGTTCCTTTCCCCCCCAAGTCATTCTCCACCATGGCTGAGCTAACCCCCACTACGAGTCTCGTTGTGGAAATACCAGAGACGAGAGTCTGACGTGTTATGCGCCATAACACCAACAGCAGAACGGTTATCCAAATAACAATGAAGTGTACAAAACTTGCGTTAAAGTCCTGGAGCTCTATATCTGAATAATATATAATACATAGATATCTATATCATGCGATACATATGATCACGGCCAAAAGCTGTGTGCGCCTCCGGACTATATTATGGATCACAAACGACTTCGTCAGGTTCTCCGACGTCTCTGGTTCTTCCACTTCCACAGCAATCTGAAGTAGACTGAACCACGCGCTGCCCGCTGCCGGGCGGTGGTGCTTTGCGGCGGTTGTGCCTCGCGGCAACCAACGGCAAGCAGTATTTCGCAGTTCAGGTACTTCAGGGAGTCAAAGCCAAAGTTCCTTTCCCCAAATTCCTTCTCAACCATGGCTGAGATAACCCCAACTACAGGCTTGTGGAAATACAAGAGACGTCAAAGAACCGACATGTTATGCGCCATAACACCAACAGCAAACACTTGCGTTACAGTGTGTGTAATCACACACACACGTGGCGCTCGCACGGTCGTGTTTCATTGGTGGGCCAAATTCTCGTTGCGGGCAAGGCAGAGTAAGGGGAGGAGCTTCGATTCCAGGCTAGGGGAACTTATTTATGTTACAAAACCTCATAAAGTCAGATTTTCATGCCATGGGACCTTTAACTGTTTATAAACAATGTAATGAGAATATATTATAGTTAATTGAGGATGATAATTCTGGATAATACTGCACTTAGTGTCCATCAATTTGGTAAATAGCAACTATATCATTAATTAAGCCATAGTGGATAAAAAAATATATTGTTTTAATTGAATTGTCTTAATATATTAACGATTTTAATTGACATTTGAGTCATTTAGTCATAGCTGGAATCCTTCAATAATAATGCATTTTTTTATAGTTTAATCAATTCTAAATAACGTCACTTATTAAATGACATGTTATTACATTTGGGTTTTGCCAGAATTTTTTTAATTTTAATGCATAACGGAAAGTTTTATAACAAACTAATTTGTAATCGATAATCAAATCCACGTTTTTTGGTCAAACACGTGGTATTATTTATAAATATTTAATATAAGTATCTAAATTCTGCGAAGTGTAGCCTATGTAATACATGCATTTTCTGTTTGACAAAGGTAGTTTGTCAGACAGAGTGTGTTATAACTACACATAAAATATCACTCAAGAGAAGATAATGGTCTGATGGAAAATCAAAATAATTTATTACCCATGATGTATTGCATATCATTACAGCGGTATGAGTCACCCCCCCTCCTGTTAGTAAACGTGCAAAGAAGTTCCACTTTTGGTTTGAATGAAGTAGGGATCCCCCTCTTACTGCACACTCACTCTTGAACTACAGCTTTCTATAAGCCTTAAGATAGACCTAAAACAAACTACCCCTTATTCCTAATTTATCGTAACCTAAACCTAATTTACCTAGTGAGGTAGTTTGATTCCCGGAAGCTGTAGGGTTTATGAATAGAACAGGTCGGTTTGAAGCAGGAAATACAACGTGTGGGCCTCTACCACACAATGGTAAGAAATAGGGCAACGTTATTATAATTTACCGCAACAACTCAACAACACGTGATCCACGCTTGTTTTCATAGATACGTATATTCAGTATCATTCACTTTTCAAAAGAAAAGTGAATGATATTACTGGTGAGTTTAGCAGCCAGGATTTCCCCACTGAAGCCCCAGATGGTATCTGAGTGGTGGCACGCAGGAAACAGGCCGACAGAAAGCCGTTACAATCTGACTATGAAGCTCTCTGAATTCCCCGAAACCTGTTTCATTGGTTCAAGTCGTTTTGAGACATTCCAAAGGTTAAAGTTTCGACTGAAAGGAAACGTGTAAAAAATAAACTGGCAATATTTACACACACACACGTATGATTAAATGTATTTATTGCTGATACTAATACTACCACAGTCAAGTAAGGAAACCACACACATTTACACATTTACAGACAAACACACATACACACACACACTATACATGATTGACCCCTAAAACAGAATCAATGCGTTTCCATGGCAACAGTCTTTGTCAACTGCGGTTGACCTTTGGAGAACATCTAATAGTTTTTACATTGACTACATTTGATTTAACCTCTGATGGGATAGAGCGAGGGGGTGAAGGGAGAGGAGAGAGAACGAGTCGAGTGAGAGGAGAGAGAAGGGGAGGATGGAGCTAGAGGAAAGAGGGGAGATAGAAAGAGGGGCGACAGCAGAGGGAGAGGGAGGGGTGAGAGAAGGGGAGGATGGAGCTAGAGGAAAGAGGGGAGATAGAAAGAGGGGCGACAGCAGAGGGAGAGGGAGGGGTGAGAGAAGGGGAGGATGGAGCTAGAGGAAAGAGGGGAGATAGAAAGAGGGGCGACAGCAGAGGGAGAGGGAGGGGTGAGAGCAGGAGAAAAGAGAGAGGGGGGTGGAAGAGGGCTATCGGGGGCCTCCCCATGACTTCTTGGAAAATCATACCGATAGTATCTTCTCGCTCGTCCCCTCCGTCTCTTTCTCTCCCCCCCCTCTCTCTTCTCTTTCCCCATCGCTCCTCTCATGCCAACTCCCTCTCTTTCACTCTCCCCCTCTCTCCCCTCCTTCTCCTGGCCTCGCTCCTCTCTCCCCCTCTCTCCTCTCACTCCCTCTCTCCTCTTGCTCATCCCCCTCTCTCTTCTCTCAATCCACCCTACTCCCTCTCTCTTTTTCTCTCTCTCTCTCAAGGCAGTACTTAGGCCCAATCCCATTTCCACCCCTTCCCCTTCCCCCTTCCCATTGCCCCTCCATACAGAGGGGTAAAATGTTCCCCTAAGAAATGAGACACCCCTCCATTACGTTGCGTCATCATCGCTTGAAGCTCGCGGACTGCTATGCCAACGGCGGCCAAGAGTAGGCGTGTTTCTGATTATTACTAGTTATTCTGATAATAACTAGAAATAATAATAATAATAATTGTATCAGTCTTGTATAGCGCATTTCTAGGAACCAATGTGTTTCACAAAAGAAAAAATAAAGTAGAAGGGCTCAGAAAAACAAAAACAAAAGATTCATGACAGCTGCCAAATTTGCTGGCCGGCTTTTCCTCAAAGCCCTCCATTTAAAGTGTGGTCCTTTGGAAGCTTCATTTCAAGGGCTACGTAGCCCTACATCTTGGCCCTAGCCCTTAACCCAAATGAGAATTGGGACAGCCCTACCCCTACAAAAACAAGGGGGAGGGGTAAGGGGAAGGGGTAAGAGGTGGAAATGGGATTGGGCCACAGTATCAAGATTCGAATGTCAGAGATGTATGGGCTTACTAGATGCTCTCTTATATAGAAACAAAGACTCAATAATTAATACTTTTGAAGCATCAGGACTTCTGCATCCAGTTATTTTACACAACTCAAGAACCGCGTTGTCACCCAGACGCCATCATTCCCTCCCGCACCCACTCCCTCCAGGCATGACCAAATGAAGGTGGCTCAATCCAGCGCCTTTGTTTGTATGACCTAAGTTCATTTTGTTGCCCGATTATTTAAATAAACTGAAATAAATAAATACCATTTTTATGATTTGAGGGAATTCGCCCAATTCAGCTCTGCATCAAAGGTTTGGCCAGTTTCTGTGGACTTTCAAAATATTTGGACAGAATTCCAGATGCATTTTTTTCCACTGGGTTTGAATCCCATTTTATTTCTTTCATCAAGGGGCCCCAGATTTCACTCACATATAGAATAATAGGTTATATTGTCTGGAACATTTTAAGGCATAACTCAATTGTGGAATTGAATTTGATTAAAGGGGACATGTTATACCACCAGGTGTGAGTGTGATTAGCCTTACAAGCCGTTTCGAAAATCGGCCCCATATGACATCACTAGTGGGCGTGTCCACCTAGATCTGTGCTGGATAGATCAGTCTACCAGCCTACCCAGTGGACTGAAGTAAACGTTGCTCATCTATCCTGCATAATCCTCACATATATACAATTCAATAAAATCAAGTGTGCTTGAATAACCATAATGAGACAAGAGTGTTTGCAGTGTAATTAGGCTTGTCTCGTTTTCTAGGAAATCCAGACATCAGACCGCAGCTCTGTGAAAGGGGGGAGTGGGGAAGGGGTGGCTGCTGATGAAGACTCATCTGGTAGGTTACCAGCTATAAGCCACAAGCTGGCATTTCTCGTCGCTTAGCTTCTGGGTCATCTGGAAGACAACGAGAAACAAGATGACATAATTTAGTAGAAGACAAAAACCCCAAGGCTTGAGAGAATAGGTTGGGCGTTCCAGCAGCTGGGGATTCTGGTGAGAGAGAAGAAGAACGTGAATCATAATATCTAGAAGAGGTGCTGAGAAATGAAGAACAAACAGCTTTGTTTTTGAATTGTTTATGATTGAAGTAAGTCAACAGCCTCTGAATAAGGCAGCTCCATGCTGTCTGGTACCATAATTCACTGATAATTAATAACCCCCAGAGAGTAAGTTTACAGACAGATGAGAGATTTGGTTATAGACGGATGGTAGATTTGATTATATAATAGATCATAGATAAATTATATATATTATAGAAAGACTATGGTTTATACTATAGAAAGATTATAGTATATTTTTTAGAAAGATTTTATTATAGATAGAAAGAAAGTAAGTAGAAAGTATTAGATTATAGATGGATGATAGAGTACAACATAGCTTTGGTTTTTAGATTTTAGATTAGCAGAAATTGAGAGTAGAAAAGGATCTGAGGTTGGTTTAAAGCTACACATCTACACAAGAAAGGTTGAGGTGTTGAGGTGACTCATTCAGTTCCTGTGCGGGGATTTCTAGAATGACTCACAAAAAGCATATAAATTATGTTGGCTGGATCTAAACACACTTCACTTAAACACCAATGGCGAGAGAGAGACAACTGAGAGGACTGGAGAGTGTGTGTGAGAGAGAGAGAGAGAGAGAGAGAGAGAGAGAGAGAGAGAGAGAGAGAGAGAGAGAGAGAGACTACAGCCTTGGATGCAGACACATTGTGATGGAAGAGATGCCCTCAGGAAACAGGTCAGTAGAAACACATGCTCTTATAAACCAGAGACTGTTTACTAGCACACGTTAACGTAAATATATCATGTTAGCGTATCGTAAACATAGTGGATTTTTAAATAGTTTCAACCACAACTGGAACTAAATGTGTTCTTAACTGAGTCTGAATTAGGAGTCCTTCTTACAATACTGTGGGGATGTGATGTGTCTGTGTCAGTGAAGTGTGATATGTCTTTTTTTTCTTCTTCTTTTGAGTGAACTCATTAACATTTCTCAAACTATTTATTCATTAGTTAAGTGATTTTGAGTTTGGTCGTATGCCATTTACGGCTGTAGTAATTCATTAATATGGCAAATAACAGAGTATCTACCTGGATATAGATCTATAGATATATCTGAATTATATATATAACTATATAAAGATATAGATAACGATATTGCTATATTATCAATTTCCAAAGATATAGTAATCTGATTTTCAAATATTCTGTCCTTACTGACATGTGTTCTTGTCGCCCCCTACAGCCCTGTCTGCGTACGGCATCTCCGACCTCTTTTGCTAGCTTTGCTAAGCTAACTAGCCAATGGCAGTAGCCCTGAAGCTGGTAGCTGCTACTAGCCGGCTGCTAGACTCTGCTATGTGCTTTCTTGTAATTTCACCATAATAACCTCTTATAATGAATCCACGGGGCTCTCAGGTTGGGGTTAATGCTAATCGTGATAGGGGTTGTTCTCTCCAAGACGCCTAGCATGCTAGCATTATCCTCACTCTGAGAAACAACTACAGATACCGACTGTTCAAAATAACTTCTTAAAGCAATAACATCTTACTTTATACAAGTATTACAAATATAATATTAAACATGTAACTCTTATTTTTTGTTGTAAGCCTATGCCTGTTTGTTCTTTGTAATACCTATTTATAGATATTTAATACTCACATTTTATTGGTCTACACCTGCTTCATCACTGGTACTTAAATGTGTACCTTAGTATATTTTTGGAGGCCTATATTATTATTTCCTTCATTATTATATTTTGTTTTCTCCCAAATTAAGGTGACCAGATTTCTGTTTGGCAGAGTAACAATATTTGGTTGATAGATAAAACACAAACTATTGTTATTCTATGTTATTCTATTTTATTTATTATTGTTTCTGAAATGGAAAAGGTGGTCTTATCAAATAAAATACATATTTTGGCAGTAAGCTACATGGGTTAATGTTGTGTGTGTTAAGCTTTTGGAAACCAACCAAATAAAAAAACAAAGCTGCTCGAACAGGGAATTGTTCTATATTGTATTGATAATCTATTGTTAATAATCAGCCATGCCTGCTTACGGTAAAGTCGATAGATATACCCCTGCTTGGCGATCTGTCACAGCTTATCAGATACATGCACCTTCTCAAAATTAATATTCATGAGAAAACTAGAACCTTTTTCCATTTAAAAATGTATTTAATATATTTTTTATATCCTTTAAAAAAACGGGTAGCCTACATTCCCGGGACAGCTCCAGCCAGGGACGTCTGGTTACCCTAATTTAAAGGTTTATTCGCTTACGCTTAAGTGCACACGGATGCTTCATTCTTTCAGTGTTGAGAATGTAGGCCTACAAATTGTAAAGATGCCTACATATTTTCTGTTTTATATATATAAATGAAAGTATGAAAATAACTAAAGAACTTTAACGTAAACATGCTGGATGAAGTTTCTTTACCAAAACTGTATTTTAACAAATCTGTTCAAGGCTTTAAGGCCTATTAAGCCAATTATGTAAATCACACATGCTCAAGTGATGGGCCTAAATAAACCAAGAAAATAGCACATTTATTTTAGCATAATTAAATAGTCAACATCGCCGCCATAATTCCTGAGCCGAGTTGGGCGGTCCCATGGTGCGCTGGTCTCGCCTCACAGTTGTTTACGCACACTTTTGGAGCGTAGCGTCACACCAATCAATCCTTCCAAATTACGCTGTGGACTCCCTCGGGATGGAAGGCGTTTGATTTATCAACGTGCAATATGCGCATTGTAAACAAGAAGTCAGAAAACATGCGGACGCCGGAGTATTTGGTGTGCACTGGTTTCTGATCCCCGCTCCCCGGGGTTATTATGGGATGGAGTCCGTCACTTGCTCTCACACAATTTTGATCTTGTTCAACTTGTTCTGCCCGATTAGTTCGGCGGTTCTGGAGTCCATCTACTGGAACAGCTCAAACACCAAGTAAGTTTAGTTTATAATTTCTCGCGCTCTGGTCAGCTGAACAAACCTTCTGTAGACTTCTGCTTCTTCTGTTGTTTAGACACATGACATGTTTGATGTTTAAAGGTTGAGGTAAATATACGCACACGGCAGTTATTTGGACCGGCAGTTATTTACTTTAATGTGTTCTCTCTCTCTCTCTCTCTCTCTCTCTCTCTCTCTCACACACACACACACACACACACACACACACACACACACACACACACACACACACACACACACACACACACACACACACAGGTTCGCGCCGGGTCGTGGCCTGGTCCTGTATCCTCAGATCGGGGACAAGATGAACATTGTGTGTCCGCGGGCGGGTGGGGCTGGGGGGGAGGAGTTCTACCGGGTTTACCTGGTGACCCGCGCTCAACTCCAGAGCTGCACAGTGGATCAGAGTGACACGCCCCTCCTGGCCTGTGACAAACCACAGCAGGATGTCAAGTTCACCTTCAAGTTCCAGGAGTACAGCCCCAACCTCTGGGGCCTGGAGTTCTTGAAGGGACGAGACTACTACATCACCTGTAAGTTAGCCACATCACCTCTAAGTTAGCCACATCACCTGTACTGCATCCGCTCTAAATTAGCCAAATCCATTACATCACCTGTAACTTAACTAGGCCTACATCATCCGTCGTATATCGGCTGTAAGTTAGCGACATCACCTGTACCACCTACTTTACTTTAACCTGAACCCACATCTTACAATAAATTGTAAGATGTGTTTATTTTATTATTTATTATCTTTTTCCCTAAAATACCTACAACTAATAGCAGGCTGGTAGTATACTCCAGTAGCGTATTCTTCTTCTTTGTCGTGTGTGTGTGTGTGTGTTTGTTTTTGCATGCTCTTATCTTAAATACCACTTCTGCTGAGGTGCAAGTTCCCTGAAACTTTGCACAGCGTACAAACACCCTTTTTAGCCGTTTCTCCTAACTGGAACTTATGTGGGTCATGTTTTCCAATCAGAGCACTCATACCAGTGCTGCATACAGCCAATGTGTAACCTCCAGCACTGCTCAAAACCTTCATTACCACCCATCATATTAAACACAGAACAAGACCTAAAATCAAATCTGCCATCTCTTATCCTGCTAGCCCGGTTTTAAATATTATAAAGTGCCGCTGGAATGGAGCATGGTGACGCAGAGCCATTATAACATTGTTTGGGATAACCCAGATATATGTATACTTTCTTAAACTGGCACAACCTAGAACTAATTACCTAGCATCTATGTAATAAATGTTTGCACGTAACTACTACACCTGTATACTACATCACCTGTAAGTGCGCTGTAAGTTAGCGACAATACAGTAGTAGAGTATAGAAGAGTAGGGTGGAGTAGAGACATAGACTACCATACTTAGTCAAGTCGATTCTACAGTAGTTATAGTAGAGTAGAGTTGATATTACAGTAATTATAGTATATTAAAGTAGATACTACAATAATTATAGAAGAGTAGAGTAGATAATATACACAGTATATTAGTAACAGTAAGTAACAGTAAAAAAGGGCAGAGTAGTGAACTAGGAGGTGAACTAATGGGTAGCATGCATCTAGTCAATAGTAGTGTGGTGAACTCGTGTTTAAAGTGTATCTAACATGAGAGCTTTTACCTCCTGCCGTTCCGTGATCGGCCAGAGAGTCAGAGTGGCTTAGCGTATCGCCGTGCGCTGCGGCGTGCGTTGTGCAGTGAGACTAAAAGAGAGTGGCAGGCTTGTCTCTCATGGCTGCTCTGATGCACCAACAGTGCCTCTCTCTCTCCGTGGGGGGGAGGGAGTGAGGAGGCAAGGGGGAGAGGGAGTAAATGGACGAGGGAGATGTTCTGCTCCAGGATATACCGAGACCTGACAGCACATCTGACGTCTCAGCTCTCAGACGCTCACATTGTTATCTGACCTAAATGCTCCTAATAAGGCTGTGTGTGTGCAGGCATGTGTATGTGTGTGTGTGTGTGTGTGTGTGTGTGTGTTTGTGTGTGTGTGTTTGCAGTTTATTTGGCTGTATGTGATTTTCATATCACTTGGTTTATTTACACTAAGTTATTTAGTTTATTTGATAAATGAGAATAAAATGTATAAATACAAATGGTATTAAAATACTAGAAGGATATTTTTCATTAGTATTCCCTGGTCAAAGCTAAGCAGAATAGCACATGCTGTTTATATATAAATTAATTACACACTGAAACATTAAAAGCAGTAATGATAAATATACATATATACAATGTTACAAGCCTAGATATAGACAACACATGCAAACAAATCTACACATAGAGCAACATTGCAAACATACATGTATACACAAACACATGCAGTTAAATATACGTATAGAACGGCATTGCAAACATACATATATAGACAAACAAGCAGACAAATATACTTACAGAACGACATTGCAAACAAGCAGACATGATATAACAAGCTTCAGCAGAAAGAGTTTAGTGCTGCTATGTATTCATCACCCATTGTGTTAATTGGTTCATGAAAGGTCTGTAAGTGTGTGGTTGTCTGATGTGTTGGAATTATATTCCCCTCGTTTGAACCTCGACAGACCTGGCTGGCTGACTGACTAAAGGCACATTTCCGCAGAAAAAATACTGCCGTCTTCCCTTAAACAGCACCAAGTGACTATTAGATAGTCTATTTATATTCCTCGGTTAGAGATTCTCCTCAGCCTCAATTTGGTGTTGTGGATTGTGTGTGGATGATGGCAGCCTCACCTGGACCGAGTCAGACTGATTAGACTCTGAGGCTGGGTTCACCCCTGTTGCACATTGAGTAATCAGTGTACACAGGTTAAACCATCCATCACCACACATACTCAGTGAGATCTCAGACAAGATAGCATGTAACATCTGGGCATCATTTACCCTCAACTGTGCAATGAAGTTAAACATCATCACCCTGTGTTCTGGATTTAGAGAAGCCCTCATAGCTACCTAGATGGCGTGTGGCAGTGACATCTGCTACAATATTTTAGCAGTAAGTTAGTATTAGTGGTTTAGCATTTAGACAGTTTTAGTAGGTTTGCTTTTAGTGTTATATTAGTAGTTTAGTAGTTAGTACTAGTTTAGCAATTTGTTAGTAGTTGTCTAGCACTTAGAATTTGTAGTTTAGCAGTCAGCGTTAGCAGTTAGTTAGTTGTGGTAGTCTAGCAGTTAGTTAGGTAGTAGTAGTTTAGCCGTTGGTAATTGAGCAGTAAGTTAATAGTTTTGCTCTTATCTCTACGGTCAAACTGGTCGGAGCTGTGTTTTAAATATTGTTTTTCATTGTTGTGTGTTGTTTATCACTGCAGCAACGTCGACGGGTTCTCTGCAGGGGATGGGGAATTCTGTTGGGGGTGTCTGTCGCTCCCGATCCATGAGCATGGTGCTCCGAGTGGGACAGAGTAAGACCCAGTGTGTGTGTGTCTGTGTCTGTGTCTATAATAATATGGCTCTGCTCTCCTCTCATGGCTCAAATGTTTCCAATCTCCTAAAAAATGGATTATCTCTGATCCATATTTGAATCGATTTGGCAGATGCGGAACATCAGTTTAATATAAATCTGTTTGGACGTTACTGCAGTGTTTAGCTTCCAGTCAGAGCAAATATTTATCTGTATTATGTACAATATGTTATATTATGTATAATAGGATAAATGTATACCAGGCATAATGGATACATTTATCATATTATACATATTACACAGGATAGTCTCAGTCGGAGGCAGGATAGTCTAGGTCAGGGATGGGCATCTTTCATGATAAAGAGGGCCACATGACTGCGCACTTCAACTAAACGTAAGCTGAGAGAAGCTACAATTTTTGAATTTGGTAGATATGATTTCCTGTATTCTGGTGCATTTTGGGGATGGCCACTACCTAAAAAATATTCCAGAAACATAACCTATGTACGGTATGTTAATTAAACCACCTTTTAGCAAGATACCCTAATCCCTACCTGCTCCTTGATGACCTGTCTCTAGTGTCCAACCCTTACCTGCTCCTTGATGACCTGACTCTGTTCTGTCTAACCCCTACCTGCTCCTTAATGACCTGTCTCCATACTGTCTAACCCCTACCTGAGCCTTAATTACCTGTCTATGTACTGCCTATCTCCTACCTGCTCCGTCTCTGTGCTGTCTAACCCCTCCCTGCCCCTTAATGACATGTATCTGTACTGTCCAACCCCCTTCTTTATCCTAATGACCTGTCTCTGTACTGTCTAACCACTACCTGCTCATTAATGACCTGTCTCTGTACTGTCTAACCCCTACCTGCTCATTAATGACCTGTCTCCCTACGGTCTAACCCCTACCTGCTCATTAATGACCTGTCTCTGTACTGTCTAACCCCTCCCTGCCCCTTAATGACATGTATCTGTACTGTTCAACCACTACCTTATCCTAATGACATGTATCTTAGGATAGGAAGTCAGTCAGTGAGTCTAGGTTTGACTAATGTTCTGGTTTTCCAGGTCCTTCGGATCCTCCTTCCGCCCCTCAGGAATCCCCCACCAGGTTCCCCCCTAAAGAACAGAACGCCAAGACCAAGGAAACCACAGAAACGGCTGAAAAGGAAGAAGAGGGTACGTAGAGACCTGGTTGAATAAAGTTATAAAGCCGTTTCAAGTTGATCAATTTAAATGACCAACTTAATTATCGACCTCAATGTGAATGAAATGCGTTTGATGTCAAAGTACAGCTTTAACATCATGTTAAACATGGGACACAAATGTTTTAACCCAAAATGTATCCAAATATACTTTGAGAGTATTATTCCTTGAATGGTGCATTGTGTAGGATTAACTGGCTTCTAGCGTTGAGGTTGCAGATTGCAACCAACTGAATGACAGAGCTAGTCTCTCTATTACATTTTTATTCAATGGTTGTGATATAAAATTAAACCCTTGAAATTATGCTTTTAATTTAAAACCGTGTTCATAGGCTGGCGACAGAGGTGAATCTGATGCGACACAAGTGCATCTGATGTGAAGAGATTGAAACTCATTCTTTCATTCTCTCCTATTAATGCGGCAAAACTAAACTTCAACTCGGAAAAGATCAGAAGCCTTTTTGGAGCGTGCTTGTGTCCGAGAGCTCTGGCCAGGGGTTTTTCTTAGTAGCATCTGTCGGTTTTTCATCTAATATTATAGTATATATATATATGTGTTTGTTTGTATATATATACTATATTAGTTATAATATATTATACTCTGGGTTGATGTAGGGCTGGACCGGGGTCTGTTGCTGGGGGTGGTATCAGGGGGCTTGGTCGTCGTCTTCTCCGCGGGTGTCCTGGTGGTCTGTATCTGGAGGAGGAGACGTCCCCGGCGCTCTGAGGACAGGCTGAACCCCCCTCTGCCCTCGGCCCTCCCCCTCCAACGCTTGGGCAAGCGGGACAGCACCGGCAGTGAGGACCTGGACCCCCAGGCCCAGCTGGTGTTTCCTCTCAGGGGGTCCGAGGGAGCCCTCTGCCGTCACTACCAGCGCGTCAGCGGAGACTACGGCGCCCCCGTCTACATCGTGCAAGAAGTCCCTCCCCAAAGCCCCAACCACATCTACTACAAGGTCTGATCGCGGCCTGTCATTTCCTGTTTGTGCTATGTCATTTCCTGTTTGCTTGATGTCGTCCCACCCTCCTAGCGGACATCAAACAAGCGTCCACCAAAAGGTGTTTGCTTCTCATCTCTACGCCCACGGAGACAACAACACATCCTATCGTCCTTTGCACTACAACCATGTGACCACTACTAAGGATGGGTCCCTGAAGAAAACAACTATCTTCAACTTCAACTATCTTCAAATATCTTCACCTGTAACAGAGAGCGATGACGATGATGAGAGTGTCAACCCCTAAACATCTAATCATAATCTTACAGCTGTTCTTCTTTCTGATTGGAAGAAATGGTGCAAGCTGAATTCCTGTGTCTTGTGATTCTGCCTTTCACCATTTGAGGTCAGCGATGTTTGATTGGACCTGTAATGTTTCTTAAACAAAGAATTGATATGTATATATCTACGATGACACATTCCTTATAGAATAAAATATAAAATAAAATAAGCCATCCATATATTTCCCCTTTACCTACAGAAGAATCTAACATACTAAATAGCCGTTTTATACTGTCGACCGTAAGTCGACAGTATAAAACGGCAGTATAAACACTTAATGCTTGGTTATGGTTCCACGTTGACGCAGCGCAAGGGGATTTATGAAGCCATTACATCCTTGTGGACTCTCCTTGCGTCCACCGCAAGGGCCTAACGTGCGTCTCCCAAAAATTGTAACCTTGCGTCGAGACGACGCGGCAGCAAGGGCTGTGATTGGTCTGTTCACTAAAACTTGACGCAGAACCCAAACAGGTTCAGGACTGCGAAGCGTCTGCGTGGTCATTGCGTTGCGTCGACATGGAACCATAACTAAGCCTTTAATGTAGAGAGGAGAGAGTCGGAGGCTGAAGCTATAACAATGATATGGTGTGTTCATCAAGCTCCTCTGGGAAACCTCCGTTATAAATGTCTTTTTGGCGGGACGTAACGTTTACTGTAAACGTTACGTCCCGTAAACGGTTTACAACGCTGCTCAGCTTCAAGGTTGAAACCTAACGTTGAGTCGATGTTTACAGGGTGTCTCGTCGCAGGGGAGATGAAAAACTTTAGTTCTGAACCATCTGAAAACACGACAAACCCACGAATAACAAACCCATCAGAGTCATAGCGAGAAAACATGTTCACCTAATGGGAAACACATATAACCAAGAATAAACAAACAACCAGCTGCTTATCTTGCAGCTTGACTCATATGTATATTTAATAATAACAAAAGAACATTATGATCATTGTGTTCAGCACTATCCGAAGTAATCTAAATGTAGACGTACAGACTCTAAATATGTGTGATGATATGTTGTCATATTTCTATGCACGGTAAAACAGTAGCGGGGGTCCCCCAAGCATAGGGACTGTCAGGAATACGTTACATGCTCCCCCAGCCATGTCATGCTCACATTTTCTACCTGTCTGCCCCTGCCTCCCCCCCTTCACTCCACCCTTCCACCCCACATTCCCTCCCCCTCTCCCAACTCCCCTTTCGCCCCCAATCACTCGCCCCTCCTTCCCTTCAACATTAATCTCCTTCCTCCCCCTTCACCTCCCCCCCACCTTCTCCTTCATCTCTCCCCCATCACTCCCCCTCCTTGTCCGTCTCCTCTCCCCCTCCTAGCCCTAGTCCTTCAACTCCCCCTCCTCCTTCACCCCCTCCTTCTCATTCACCTCTCCCCCTCCTCCCCCTCAACTTTCATCTCCCTCCCCCTTTACCTTCCATCCTCCCCCTCCTCCTTCACCTCCTCCCCTTCCCCTCACCTCTCCTCCTCCCCTTTCACCTCCTCCCCCTCCCCCTTCACCTCCCCCTCCTTCACCTCCTCCCCTTCCCCTCACCTCTCCTCCTCCCCTTCCCCTCACCTCTCCTCCTCCCCTTTCACCTCCTCCCCCTCCCCCTTCACCTCCCCCTCCTTCACCTCCTCCCCTTCCCCTCACCTCTCCTCCTCCCCTTCCCCTCACCTCTCCTCCTCCCCTTTCACCTCCTCCCCCTCCCCCTTCACCTCCCCCTCCTTCACCTCCTCCCCTTCCCCTCACCTCTCCTCCTCCCCTTCCCCTCACCTCTCCTCTCCTCCTCCCCTTTCACCTCCCCCTCCTCCCCTCCCCCTCCTCCCCTTCACCTCCCCCTCCTCCCCCTCCTCCTTTGCCTCCTTCGCCTCCTCCCCCTTCTCCTGCGCCTCCTCCCTGTTCACCTCTTCATCCATCACCATCATTTTAATTTCCTTATAGCTTTAGGTTTTTTGTTTTGTTTGTTTTGTTTATTTGGTTTGATTTTGATTATATTGTATACAAGCTAATTTACAATTTGAATGAATTTGATGCAAATCCCAACTGTTCCTTGCTGCCACTTGATGTGGTTTTATATCTACTTCTGTTTTTGTATCTGCAGGGGACAGTTTTATTGTAAACACTGTTTTTCAAAGTTGCTTTATAAATAAAGTTATGTTTTATTATTATCACCTTCCCCACCATGTTACTAACACTGCCTACTAATCAACTTCATTATTTTTAACTTTTCCTAACTTGGTCTGCCTTCAGTAATTTTGCTTTCGACACATAATTGAATGTGTTCAAGGAGCTTCACCTCCACAAAGTTATTATTGGTATATGGTTGATCAACCATATAC
Organism: Pollachius pollachius; assembly: GCF_949987615.1. Lineage (NCBI taxonomy): Eukaryota > Metazoa > Chordata > Actinopteri > Gadiformes > Gadidae > Pollachius > Pollachius pollachius. The sequence continues at coordinate 8,610,614 of NC_136938.1, read as the reverse complement.
CATTATGATCAAACAAATAACTTAACTTGTTGAACTGGTATATACTGTACTATTATTATCTACTATTATTATATACTGCAATTCAGTTTTCTTAAAAACATTTCGCATTTAAATATCACATGGACAATTGTTAGTGTCATAGTCAACCATAAACACATCATATGTATGCATATGCACATAATGTACACTGATGAGTTTAGCTCTGCACATTTGTTGACACATTGGTGACTATGGAGTGCCTCGGTAAACTTTTGCAAGTGAATAACTTGCCTCACTTGTTCCAGATTTAGCTTGAGCTTTGCTTAATTTTACCCTGATTTAGCTAATAAACACCCCTCCAAAATCCACTTCAATTTTCATGTGACTTTTTCCCATTAGATTTATATGATAAATCGAAATCTACATCCTAAATTGAAATCTACATTTTATATCTAAATCTAAATGCTACATCTAAAGCTAAATTGAATATATAAATCAAAATCTTTGTAAATTAATCTAACTCCTAAATCTAAATGCTAAATCGAATTACTAAATATAAATCCTAAATTGAAATCGAAATCGACATCATAAATATAAATCAACATGTTATAACTGAATCTGAATCGTATAGCCTAGCTAAGTATAAGCCCAAAATCGAAATGAAAAATTGTTTATCTAAATCCTAAATCGAAATACATACAACTGATATGCTAATTTCATACATATATTAATTAGATGTCTCTGTAGATCGGGCCTGCGGAGAGATGTAAAATAGCGGGAACTGCTGTCCGTGCGCGTATTTCCTAGGCAATGCAATGTGATGATATGACTGATTAGGAGTCAGAACTAATTATGAGAATATGCTCATCTGTTGTATGTATTTAGGATTTTGATATAGATATAAGATTTAGCATTTATATTTAGCAAAGCGAAGTTAGATAACTGGCCTGAACACAAAGTATTTGTTAGCTACGAATCTGTGAGAGTGATGTGAAGTGACTCTTCAGAGTGGTGTGCAGGTCAGGTCCTTGAAGTACTTCTACTACTATATTTCCTCTATACGCTCCCCCTCTACACACTCTATACATCACCTCCAGAGAGAAAAAATAAAACACGTATAGATTGATAAATAGTAGAAAACTGAAATTGCAATAGAACGGTAAACATGAGTCTTATATCGCAGTAGTTGGTGAAGTACAAAATACTTTTTTACAATTAATTCCCTTTCAGAGTGCTACAGTACTGCCATCTTCTGGCAGCACCACTTAACATGGCCTTCATTAACCAACGTAAGCTATCTTCACTTTCCTTTTTTCTATATTTTTGTATGGTTCCTTCGTTACCCCAAATGTCCATTTAAAAACTTGATTGATAAACGTGTTGATATGGAGAGCAGATATAATGACAACACAATCAAAATAGTTTTTATAATTTCAAAATCTTTGATTTATTTATCGAAACATTTATTTGCAAACATGAACAATTATAAATAACGGCTGGGATCTACCTTATTTTATTATTTATAGTATAGTATTATTTAATATAATATATATTGTTATTGTTCGATCTAACAGAACAGACACTCCATTAGTGTAATATTTAGTGTAAAACTTCACAACATTAAGGCAATATATAAAATCAAGATTTTTTTTATACTTTTATCAACCAAACCATATGACATCTCAATTTAGTCTTAATTCCTTTTAAATGTATAGTCTTTATGTAAGTTTATTGTAAATTCGATTAATTTCAATGTGAAAGAGCGCTCTTTTGTCTTACATCATGGTATATTGTGAGTCTTATTTACATTCTCTATATGGAATTTTTTTACATGCATACATTTTGATACATAATTATGCATATTTGTATTGCCTTGCCTTACTGTTGGGTTACATGACGTACTTATGTAAATGTATTCTATTTGATATGATCTTGAAAAGATAAACCATTTCCCATTCACCAAGGATCAGTCATTTTGTCTGAGCCAACTGCTGGCCCCTGTGTGTGTGTGTGTGTGTGTGTGGGGGGGGGGGGTTTCGTGGGGCCCTTCGCAGCATACTGTGAAGGGCATACTACAGCATACTGTGTAGCTGTAGTAGGCAGAACAAACAGTTGTGAGGCGCGTCAATCAATCAATCAATCAATCAATCAATCAATCAATCAATCAACTTTTATATCCAGACTCATGGTCCAATGCATACACATACCATTGCAAACAACAGCACATACACAAACAACAACAGGACATTTAAAAAAGGCAATGATACCAGTGTTTCCACATGGATGACTGGTATCACACAGTACTAAGACCAGGGTTTGACAGCACCATAATGATGAGGTTACATGAACCATCTGCAAATACATTTGTGCATTAGGTTTCTCAATAGTGCATGGAATGTGTTGACTCCGTCCCAACAAAATAGTTCACTTGCACTGCTCCACCTGGGTTTTTTAATCAGTATACGCAAACCATCTTAACTTTATCTGAGCACCAGTGGAATTTCTAAACATTTTCGTGAAGAAGTTTGATAATGTTAGGTTTTTTCCAAGGGAAGGATAAAAGCATCGAAAGAGGTGAAAACCATTATAAGTTGGGGCATGTGGAGAGTTTCAGTAATGCGGATGGGGAGATTGTCGGTCTTGTCAACGCCAGGCGCAGGGAGCTTGACGGCACATACGAGACATCTTTCTCATTGAGTTTTTGCTATAGCCTTTAACTGTAAAATTGCACAATAAACGGTCAAACTCATGACATGAAAAAATATCATTTAAATCCACAAACAACATATGTGTAATCCGGGGAATATAAAGACTGGGACCAGAAGATAATTATTTTCTCTCCATTGAAATCCATTCATATTTTTCGATCTCATAGGTCCCATGGGCTCTACCGGAAAGGGCGTGACTTCGCCACTCTATTCCCATTGATAGGTCAGTAGCGGACTCACCAGCCCCATGGAAATTGTTACTAAAAGAGTTCAATTTTCCTGTTTAGATAAAAACGTTTCTTGCAGACATAAAATGTCACAACTTTCCAGCAGGTTGTCAACTACAGTACGTCTGTCTTTGTCTCCTGCGTTGTTGCCCAGGCGTAGCCCACGCCAGTTAAATGATCCAACCCGCATAGAGTTTACTTGGACAGTGTGGCCGGCAACCCCAATCGGTACTCTTGCACTTGGTGAATCAGAGGCCTAGTTGTGCTAGCCCCCAACCCGTCCGCCTTGCGTGGTTCATAATATCGCCTCACAACAGCGTTCTGGCCAGAGTTCTGGGTTGCACATTTCCTCAACTTCATTGCACTCTGCAGACACTTTAAACGAGCTGTATCTGTTGCCCGCAGTGACAATGCGTTGATAGTTGACGCTGCGGCCAAGTTGACCACTCAAGTATTCAGACAGCCTCTACATCAAGGTCCGGTGAAAATTTGGCGGCAAAAACACGTTCGAATCACTCTTATATTCCCTTGCGCACCAGTGCCGACAATAGGCTTAAATACCCGTTCAGGTTTTCCAGCACGCAAGGCAATCTGACCCTCGACATGATTCCTCCGAGCCCGGCCCTTTTTCACCACACGGCTCAATTTCGGCGAATTATCTGCAATCCCTCCAGGGGTCGGGCGTACACGCGTAGTCCCACTCCCTGCCCCTGCCTCAGCACAGACGCTCACGTCGCCCAGGGTCAACTTCGTGCGAAGTGATACCGGAGCGCGGACACAGATGGGATCCGCAGGAGAGCCAGGGACGCTCCCACTAGCCAGCTTCCTAGCCAGCTCCTTGCTATTTTCCCCAGCCGAGATAGCCGGTCCTCCTCCATTGCTCGGTTCCAGCCGGCGTTCAACGGCATCAACTCTGGAGCCTATGGTCGCAGTCACAGAACACAGGTTCTCGCCGACATCTGCCTGAAGTTTAACTGCATGCCTTAGCGTGGAGATCTCACTGTGCAGCTGTTCCATCTTGTCAGCAGACTTGAGACATCCAGGTTATTAAATGTCACCGGTGGCAGCTCGTCCAGGTAGTGGGAGACGAACCGGGGGATTTTGTCTCCACACTCGTTCAGCACTTTAAAACAGCTTTTGTTATTGTTAGCGTCCTTCTGGATGCCTTTAAAGCCCACGCACCGTTGTTTGGTATCAGGACAAAGTTCAAACAGCACCTTTTTGGAGGACTGAATCCATCGGAGTTGAATGTGTTTGAGGCTAGCTCGTCCTGGGTCATTGTTTTAATTTTAACATTAATGAAATTAAGGAGTTCATCCTGACGATAACTTGGCCGTCAATGGTCTTATAAATTATAGGTTTTTCTCGAGGCCGGTGCTTAAAGCCAGGAGCTACCGAGCCACTATCTGCAACGTCAGCCATTACTCCCGTCAAGACCAATATATATGTTATTGTTTGGGTTTTTTTTTTACAATTCGGGGCTACGGGGTACGGTGTTTTTACGTTAAAATATATTAGGGTAGGCGCTGGGGGCGTGGTAAGGTGTTTACATTTTTGGTGGACATCCAAGTACTGGAGGCGTGGCTAAATATTTACAGTGATATGTATGAATATTTGCTAATATTGGCTCGGGGGGCGTGGCTAGATGTTTATGGACGCTTATGTTGAGATGTGCAAATAAAAGTGCTGGGGCGTGGCAGGATAGTTATGGTGGTTTATGTTGATATATGGTAATGATGCACTGGGGCGTGGCTAGATGTTTACGGTGGTTTATGTTAAGATATGCTAATGATGGCGCTGGGGGCGTGGCTAGATGTTTACGCTCACAGGGCGCCGCCCTTGATTCACCACATGGTTCCCAACAGGACGCCTTGGCGCCACTTTCCTCATCCTTCAATGGTTTTTAATGTGATTCTCGACAGGATCGGACTCTACATGATGTTTCGGGTCATAGATTTGCCTGTAGGTAAAGTTTGGGGTTGTATTCGTGTAGTATTTGAGTGTATTGGTGGTCGGATCGCATGATGGTGGAGATCTGTGGTGAGTGCGGAGCGCATGTTTACCGTCAGAAGTCTCTTATTATTCTCATGTTTCTTTCTCATCTCTGTGTTATCCGAACGTTTTTATTCATGCAATATTTAACTTATGAACCCCTGTGCCCCATTTGGGTTTCGCTTAAACGCTTCAACATATCAAATGTTTATATAAATAGCACGTTCATTTTTGTGTTTCCTAGTTTTACCATTTACAATGTTTTAATCTGTAGTGTCTGAAAGTGTCACACTGGGGCTTGCTAAAACGCGGAATGCAAATAAGAAATATATAATGTGTGTGTACATAAATGATCTAAACATGAGTGAGTGTATGTGTGTCTGTGGAGACGCGTGGTTTCAGCCTCACTCCTAGACACATTCTCATTATAAACATTGTAATATATCGCTCAGGTGTGATAATAAAACCTGTTCAGCAGTTGTAGTGTGATATTGATGCGATAATAAAAAATAGGGCTATAGGGAGTGTAGTGCTGTTACAGAACAAAGCAGCACATGGGACGTCAGGCCTGCTAGCCTAGCTACCTAGCTGATATAAACATCACTTATGACTCTTAATAACACTCGTAAACCCCTTTCTTTGATCCTGCACATTATTAGTGTAACGACATGCAGCTCAGTAGGACAGCGTAGACATCTGATTTAATATTTTACATTAAATGCGTGTGGCGAATAAGCTAAAGCTAATCGGCTGCACATTGCTCTTCTGCGACGAATAAACCAAGTCGTCTCCGATTACACTTTAAGAAGCGTTTACATGGTCGGTCATCTATCTAAAAATATTTTTTTGTTGCCGTTTTCGGGTTTGTAAAGATAAGAGGCGTCGTGTTGTTCACATATTAGCCTCCTGCTAGCTGCCTAGCGTGCTAGCTGCTGTTGTTTAGACTCCTGTCAGCTACAATATACAAACTTTAACCCTGCCTGGCACTAAGGTGCAAGGTTTTACAGCCGAGGGGGGCAGTTTTCGCCATGTGCCTCCACCTTAACAGTGAATTACAAGGTTTTATTTGTTGTAAAAAGTGAATTTAGCTTCAGGTTGGCGCACTTAAAGCGCCATGTTCCCGTCGATGGGGGAGGGGTGAGGTGGTGTGTCCCACGCGCATGCGCAATACGGGCGCGGCGCTCCGCAGCCCATTCATGTTTTTCCCTCCACTCACCTCGTGGTCCGCAAATAAATCACAACAACCATTACGTTTGTCTTTTGGTCAACATGAGTGCATAATCAATGCACTTTTTATTCGCAATCAAGAGTTTTATATATATACACAAAAATATGCTGAGATCTTGTGCTAATTGAGTGTTTTGTGTTTGGTGCTAAATGTGTGTTCTAGTTGTGTACTGATAGGTTGTGTTTGGTGCTAAATTAGTATGTTCTAGTTGTCAACTGATAGTTTGTGTTTGGTGCTGAATATCTGTTTACTGATGGGTTGTGTATTGTCATGTAGTGGGTTCTACAGTAGTTGTGTACTGCCAGGTTTTGTTTGGGGCTGAAAGTGTGTTTTCTACGTGTATAATGATATGTTGTGTTGTGTTCCAGGACACCCATGAGCAAAACCTGAGGTGGAGGGTCATCATCTGAGACATCTGAAGACTGCTACTACCTGGGTATTGCCAAAGTGCTTACAGTGCAGGTAGTACTATGCAACGCTACTGCAGTGGAGGCACTTCTAGCAATACCCGGGCCCGGGCTCCCACGCTCCTGTTATGTTGTTGTTGTTGTTGTTGTTGTTGTTGTCCTTGTGCTAAGGTGCATCTAGTGCAGATAGTGAAATAGACTAGCACCTACTGCCCTAAGTGCCCCTTCTGGCATAAGGGCTGTGATCACGCTCTTCATTCGGGAACACAAACCCTCCTAATTGGGCTCAAATGTCTCGCAGTTCTCTGCTAGTTCTGCATAGTTGCACTACAAGAATAGAAGAGTTGTGCAAATCTATGCAAAACTGATGGTGGCCTGCTTGTTCTCTGCCTGTCTCCAAGCCCATTGGACTCAGAGCTTGTTTTGCGACCCCTCTTAATACCCAAGGTGTTGTCACGAGTGTGAGCGGTGCTAAAGTGCTTATAGTGCAGGTAGTGTTGTCCGTATCTACTGCAGCGTGAGCACTTCAAGTCCTTCTCACTGCCATCCACAGGTCTCCTGCCGCCGGGAGAACTTCGCTACTCTGCTCAGTTTTGCTGGTTTGCATTCCGCTGGAGATTGCGTTGGTGTGCAAATCCATGCAAAACTGAGCAGGTTGGAGGTGTCCAGCTAAATAACTTAGGATGTCAAACGGTCAGTGACTCATGATGTCACTCAGTCAAGGGTCATGATGTCACTCGATCAGGGGTCATGATGTCACTCGATCAGGGGTCATGATGTCACTCGGTCAGAGGCTCATGATGTCACTCGGTCAGAGACTCATGATGTCACCGGTCAGGGGTCATGATGTCACTCGATCAGAGGCTCATTATGTAACCGGTCAGGGGTTGATGATGTCACCGGTCAGGGATGGATGTTGTCAGGGGGGCGGTATGACCTGTCCACTCCGTCACAGGTGGGGCCGAGCAGCAATGCTGCGTAGCGACGGTATTGCACTTGTCCCGGCCTGTGAAGGAGCTAGGAGATAACCACCTTTCCTCTGAAGGAGCTAGGAGATTACGTCCTCTCCTCAGGGAAAGAGCTAGGAGATTACCCTCTCTCCTCAGTGAAGGAGCTAGGAGATAACCGTGTCTCCTCCCTCCTCAGTAGTGCCTTTTCGATGCCTCTTCAACGTTAAGTTTCACAGGCTATATATACACCATCTTTAAGTAGTAGTGTTTACTCTGTTTCATGTTGGATTTTGCTAATTGATCATGTAATTGTACTTCTGTTTTATTAAAATCTTAAACTGCAGCTCAGATTGCCTCGTCTAGTTTTAATATCGAAGAATATTGAGCATGGAGAAGATGTCAAATGTTCCCCCTTTTTTTGTGGTATTAAAGTGTTTACAATAAATTATTTTATTACAGCCATCACATGTATTGCTTAAAGTTCATAACTTTGAAAAGTCTAAGGCCCCGTCGTCCTCACGGGCGAAAACTATCATTCCCCCTCCGTTTTCCTTTGATGCGTTTCAGGAACATTTCCGTAAAGACAGACTCATTGTGAAAATGCGTCGAGCTGTAGAAACGCTGTAGTACATATTCAAGGCACTGGTTGGAGCGCATCAAGCCTGCGCGCGGTATACAAACATACAGTCGAAGAGGAAGGTAGCAGTTGTTCAACCTTTTAGATTGAGCAGAAACACTTTATAATGTACAGTTAGTAATTATATTTAATTATATCTACCAAGGGGCTGTATTTAAAGCTACAAAAATCAAACAAATCCAAAAATGAAATAAATTAAACGCAACTCTTAACGTCGCCTAGCTAGTTTGGGGGCGATGACACGAATCCTAACATGAAAACGCATAGGTCAGTTTTTAACTTCACCCTGGGACCTGGTATCAGAAAACGCCGGATCCGTTTTGGACGGTCGGCCCAAACGCACAAGACTTATGCGTTTTCACCCAAAAATCAAAAAGCTAATGTCAAAAAGATCTTTATGTCTAAAAAAAACAAACAATTAAGGTAGGAGTGGGATAAACATGCATTAGTAATAACCTTTTTGATAATCCAAATGAAAAAACATCGTTCGAGTTCTGGAACCTCCACTAGATGAAAGGCCGGGACGACTAAATATCAAATATCAAATAGCCTATATATAACCGGCCAACCCAATACAATATAACTAGAGCTGCCAACTCTCGCATATTGAGTGACCCACGCAACCTGCTATGAAAACATTTGAAAGCCTACTCGCCTTGTCAATAAGCTAAATGGTCATTGTTTTCAAACCAGAGAGAATAAAAGTGACTGAAGTCGGCCTGCTGTATAAACATGAGTTATAATTTTATTGAAAGGAACCAAGACTGCAAACAATGGCGTCTAAGCAGTGGTTATTGTTGTGTTAACCAATTATCCAAATAATTGAATGATTCCGGTCAACTTGGAGGTGTTATTTTTAGAGCAGATCCGTGGTCTTTAAAATAGAGGTTCCGGTGTTGTGCCGAAAATTTGGAGCTGATATTTACATAGAGTCGTCGTGGTGTGCACTGCTGGGTTCAACATTGATGTTCTTCAGGGTTGTGGTAATCCGACTCCGTAAGTGACCTGCCTTCCCCCATTCAGCACGTCTCTCTTGCGTTAAGCCGTAAAAGGCGCGTTTATTAAATACAAACGCATTAGTCTGGTCCTGTATCTCCCATCACGAAAAAATAAACAATTCTGAGCTCCGTGAGCCACGGCGGATTCTCCGGATGCGTCCGCGATCTTGCCGGTTGCCTCCAAGACAGGTGAGTCCGCTGTTCTCCGGCTCCCTCTATCCACTGTCGCAGTCTCCGTGCGGGGCGTGTATTCCGGGTTTAACTTCCTTCCCGGCTTCTGGTTCGTCGGGGATGGGAATCAAGGTCTTTCAGAGTCCCCTTCTCTGAAACCATACGTGTTCCCCCGTCAGAGGATCCGATAACCACTTTGTGTTCCTCACCTGCGTCTCCGTTCCTCCTCAGGTGTTTCATTTTGCGCTGAGTCGGGTCCGCGCTAATGTGTTCACAAGCGCCCTCTGAGGGAGATGGGTGCTCTGCCACCTGCCTGGAGCGTTGTGCAAGAGCCGGGTTGCAACTGGGTGAAGACGACCACAAGAGGGTTCAGGTAGTTGGACTGCAAAACAATAGTTATTCTCTAGCTATGTAGTCGGTCTGTTTGTTCATTGGAAAATACTCGATCTTCTTCACGTTCTCCTTTCCTTCCTACATGCATGCAAACGGGCACACACCCATATATCAATGGCTTGTCTCATTAACATATTACGTGTGGGTGGGTTTGCTCTCAAATGAACTGTAGGCTACAGTTCCCTTGTATGTCTTGGTGTTGAGGGTTGGGAGCAGTGGCGGCTGGTGATCAAAAATGTTGGTGGGGCACAGTAATAGAGCACAGTAATCAGTAATAGACAGGGGGTCTGGGGGCCCCCCCCCCATAAAACAAATTGAATTTAATACATTTGATTTCCTGTATTCTGGTGCATTTTGGGGATGGCCACTACCTATTTACCTACTATTCATTCAGATTCATAGCCTACATCCTGACTTGCAGGGCCCGGACAAGCTTACACTGCATATACAGACCTACTTCATGGCCATTCCAGCAGCCATTGATATTTGACTCATTGTTGTTATTCTGATATTGAGACAAATCATGATCACTGCCCTATGGCGTCCATTTTTTGAGTCTCAATGTCTACTTCAAATGCAGTTAGAAATATGGGACAGTTGCTTCATTTTGTTTATATGCTACAGGCCAAAAGACTTAATTATTAAATTAATATGTAACTTACTTGCTCCTTTTAAAGGGGACATATCATACCACCAGGTGTGAGTGTGATTAGCCATTACAAGCAGGTTTGAAAATGTGCAGCATTGTGACATCACAGGTTGGCGTGTCCATCTATCCGTCACACATCTAGATGGACACGCCCACCTGTGATGTCACAATGCTGCACATTTTGAAAACGGCTTGTAATGGCTAATCACACTCACATCTGGTGGTATGATATGTCCCCTTTAAGTATAACATTGCTTGGGGAGTCCAATTCCTCCACTGAAAAGGGTGGAAAGTGCTTACAACTCTCTGCTAGTTAGCGATCTATCTCTTCTCTACATGCTGTTGTGTTGCGCGAATGCTGCTGAGGGAGGTAGCCTATTTGACTCGCTGAATAGTCCAATCATGTGGTGATAACAAAAAAGAAAAGCGATACCATTGGCCTGGGGTGCACACTGGTGCGACCCGAGGGCAAATTTTCTTGCGCCAATGAAAAGCTGTCTCTGTTGATAGACAGCAAAAAGTTAGCGGGCTTACATTGACTTCAACGTGGCCGGCGCCCCTGACTTGGAGGAAGGCTTTATTTCGAATGACCAATAACTAGCCTAGCCCAAATCATTGCCGTTCACACGCATTTAAATGGTTGCTGGCAGTGACAAGTATATCACACAATTAAACGAGGATAAACGCTATGTATTTTTGTTGATTTATTTATTATACTATTAATCAACTTGATAATAGTTGATTAATAGTTGGCAGATATATTCAAGTGAATATTTCACGGAGGGGCGGCGCCCTAGCGCCCTCTATTGACCCACCGCCACTGGTTGGGAGGTAGTTAATAATTTGAAAACCCAATAGTAGATAATCAGGTAAGGGGTTGCTTTGTCTTCAATGCTCACTAGACTGGGCGCCCTGCGTCATCTTAACGATAACGCAGGGGCTGCTAACTATTCTAGCGTTAAGACTTACCCCTTTTTAACTTAATGATGACATAGGGCGTTGTCACCTCCGACCGGTCGGGGTCCTGCAGGTGGACTGGTCTGTGCAGCTGGTAGAGTCCACCAGGTGCTCCCAGTGACTGGTGAGGAGCAGCATCAGCACTGGAGCTGGGACTCTTGATGTGCTTCAGAATCCATGGATGCTGCATGGCCTTATCCGCAGTCGGCATTCCTTTCGGAGGAAGACCCAGCAGCTTCAACAGAACACGCACAGCAACCCATTAGAATGACGGTAAGGCGTAGAAATATTTAAGCTATCCTTTGTTGGTGTTCATTACCTTCTTGATTGGCTGCAGTCGCATGAATTTAGCGCTCGCAAGAAATAGGGCTTCCCTGGTCTCGAGCTCGGCTAAGAGGCAGCCCAGACTCCACATATCAATGGGCTTGCCGTAGGCCTTCTCCAGAAGGACTTCTGGGGACCTGTACAGCAGTCAAGGTGTATCATTCAAATGAGTAGAAAATTATTTATGGTGGTCTGCATAATGGTTACAAGGGTGATGTGGTTTAATGTCCTAATGAGTCTGAAGGTTGACGTTGAGATAATAAACTAGGGTTAGTCTTAATATGTCATCCAAGGAAGAATATTTGGGTACAAATATGCATTTTCTACCTCCTTCGACTACAAAGCTTTGTGTCTCCAATGTATTTTTCTTTGGTCCAATATCAGATCAAACATTGGGGAGACTAAACTGTTGCTCATGATAACATCAAATCAGTAAAGATGACTCACTTGGGAGTTCATATAAAAGAAGAGGTCCTCAAGACTGCAAAGGTACGGCCACACTGAACGCGTTACGTGCGTAAGAGGCAAAGAAAATCTGCAATTTTGCATAGGGAACCATTGGTTTAGGCGCGTAGATGCGTTGCTAAAGCAGCGTGTTAGACGCGTTTTACTCACCTAAATAACGCGCCCAGCGCACCTACGCGCCCAATGCGGAGTTCAAAAAATCTAACTTTTTACGCTCCTGCGCATGACGCTTAGCCGCTATAGCCAATCAGCCTTGGGCTTGACCCGATGTCACTGGCAGAGAGACGGAGGATGCACAGAAGCAGAAAGAACATGGACGACCAAGTCATCGTTTCAGTGTGTGCTGAAACGATGAGGAGGTGGTGAAACTCACGCAGCTGTGAGCGCCTACGGAGGATGTCATGCACTAGAGTTTAGATTCTCTGTGGGCCGAGTCGGGTCAATATTTCCCACCACTTTCCTCGGGCCGGGCCTTTGATAGAGCATTTGTGTTGTTGTTTTTTTAATCATTGCTTTATTGGCCTAATCTGAGGAGAAATCTTTGCCTTAAACAGAAATATTATAGGCCTTTATTGCACTGGTTTAGGCGCTTCTCAATGCCGTGGAACGCTCCGTTGACTTGCATGGGTAGTGGGGGAAAATAAGTTTTGGGAGGGCTCATCTAGCTGCGTAGGCGCGTTGGACCATTTTTGTGACACACAATGATCAAGCGTCAGGTTAGGCGCGTTATGCGCATAATCTTACGCGCGTAACGCGTTCAGTGTGACCGTACCTTAAGTCCTCCGTCGTTTGGCACCCACTCCCTCTGCCTGCCCCTGGCTCCGACCGGTCTGTGTCTTGCTCTGAAGGTGGACTGGGCTGTGCAGCTGGTAGAGTCCACCTTGTGCTCAGTGTGCTTAGTCCAACTGGAGCTGGGACTCTGGGTTTGCTCGTGAATCCAGGGATGCTGCATGGCTTCATCCGCAGTCATGCGCTTTGCTGGGTCATACCTAAATATCGCAAGATCAATGAGAACAGGGATCAAACTGCTTGCAACATTTATTATTTACTTAAATATGCGTTAAATCTTTTTACTGTCAGTGGTCCCAACCTGACCATGCCTCTAGTGCTGAAACAACCAAGACTACTTTGTATCTCCTGATAAATAATTTACATGGCGCATCATGGAATAAATACATGAGCGAAACTTGTCAAACATCACTTGGGTCCTAGTGGGATACACCTACGTGAGACAGCGCTGGATAAAGTCAACAAAGAGTTCTTCATCCGTGTCCAGAACCTCAGACAGATGACGCCTGTTCTTCTGTCTGCTGTTTCTCCGACCTGCATCAACATCAGACAACAAAAACAAAAACCGACATTCACAACAACCAAGAGCCCAATGACATCCTGTCGTCTCATTGTGAGGACAACTCGAGGATGGTTTAGTTCCTGCTCACCAGAGAGTAATCCCTTCAGCTGGCTCTTCTTCAGCATCCCCTTCGGAGGAAGACCCAGCAGCTTCAACAGAACACGCCCACCAACCCATTAGAATGACAGTAGGGCGTTGAAATATTAAAGCTATCCTTTCTTGGTATTCAATACCTTCATCATTTGCTCCAGTAGCTGGAACTTAGTGCTCACTAGAAATAGGGCTTCCCCGGTCTTGAGCTCGGCTAAGATGCAGCCCAGACTCCACATATCAATGGGCTTGCTGTAGGCCTTCTCCAGAAGGACTTCCGGGGACATGTAGAGTAGTGTCTGGGTAACAGGATAGGCTGGGGAGGAGGTCAAGGTGTATAATTCAAATGAACAGTCAATTCAGAAAGAGTTGCCTTTTAAGATGGCTGGTTTTCTTTCTTTAAGGTAAAAAGACAAATACTCACTGTTAAGATGTTCCAGACGGGATGCCCCAAAGTCAGCCACCTTTATGACTTTGGAGTCCTCTTTTGATACGAGGATGTTCTCCTAAACGGTAACAGAAGTTTTTAATAATCCAAATAGATAATCTTCTACCACACATATTAGGAAAAATCCTAATAATAATTTCTTTGTTTAAAGTTGCTTCCCCAAGACATGCGGAATGTGTAACAAAATCTAACTGAATGTACCTACCGGCTTCAGGTCACAGTGGATGATGCCGGCCCTACTCAGGAACTGGAGGGACTGCAGGAGAGAGGTGGCATGGCTCCTCACCTCAGAGGGGCCCATCCCTCTGAACTCTCTCTCTTGCGTCACCTCGTACAGGTTCTTTCTGAAATGATCATCATCCTTATTAGAAGGATTTATAAAACTTTGCCCTTTCTCTATCCTCTGTATTTGTTATGATATCGGCACTGATATTATCAATAACAAACATCTTGTTTGTTGTCTAACTTCCATATGAGTGGGCATGCATTTATTTTAAAACCTACCCCATGAGGTCAAAGGTGATGCACATATGGTTCCGGAAGTGGAAGTGCTCTTTCATGTGGACGACGTTGGCAACGCCGTTCTCATCGTTTTTTTGCAGCAGCTCCAGAATTTCCACTTCCGCAGTCGCCACAGCTGCAAACCTAATGATTGGTTGGTTTGAGGTTCATTGATAAGATTTTTTTATGAATTAGATGGATTGGCATTTTGATTGTAGGTTGAAATCTGAATGCTGAAACATTCAATTAAAATATTAGCTCTAACATTAAATGTTCAAACTAACATTGTAGCTTAATCTATGACCTACATTTTGTCGTTCGCAATGACCTTCATGGCTACCAGCTGCTTGGTTTTGTGGTCTCTGCTCTTGAAGACTCGCCCATAGGTGCCCTCACCCATCACCTCAAGGACCTCGTAGCGGTAGGCGATGTGGTCTTTGATAACCTGCATTTCAAAACCCTGCTCATTACAAAGAGAACAAACTCTGGACCACTAGACATATAGATCCAGAAATACATCTTGCTGAACATCTTGGTACACATTGGTATCTACCATCTTGTAGTGTCCCTGGAAGTCATCATAGCCATGGTGGCATCCAGATGTCTCCTGGATCTTCTCTGCAGCAATGCCAAGATACCACACCTCTTTGTAATGTTCTATTTCCCTCCGCTCAAACAGTGTCAGGTGTTTTCCAAAGGCCAACAAGGCATCTGTGGGCAATGAAGAAACAAGGCCCACCTAGCATGTTGTGCCGTTGTCGCTCAGCAGGGTGGGATGGCCTGATCAGGAACAGGCATGCGTTTCTTGATAAGGAGCTGGGTGCTTTTGATGCTATTTCGCAGCAAATGGTTTAAAAGGTGCTGTAGGTAAGATTCAAGAGTTGTAAAGAGAGAGAAATCGATGGATTCCCCTCAGCCAATCAGGAAAGAGATGAACTGATCAGAAATTAGCCAGGGGTTGTCTTAAGTTGAAATCGTTATCTACAGAGACGGGCGCAACTCAAAAACAGATTTTCTCATCGACTTACACTTCAATAATAGAAGTTACATTCACCTACAGCACCTTCAATGTGAAACACTTAGCTGAGGATGTACAAAGTCCTCAACTCCTGTGTTTACCTGCCGTGGCCAAGTGTTGCCCATCCTTCTCCTGCTTCTGCACTGCCTGTTTCTATTGGTCCAAGAAATCACACACACACACACACACACACACACACACACACATATACACACACACACATGCACACACTGGGATTGTTCCCACTGGGCCTCAATGAACACATTGTATACATGGCAAGGATTCAGGGAAGCCTGTGCCTCATCTGAAATAATGTAGATAATGTTGACATGAAGGACACTCCTGGACTAGGAACACTGACCAGGTCACCAGCTCGGCGGAGGGGTCTCTGCTGGGTCTTGCCGATGGCTGGAAGGACGACCTTCTTGTTCAGGACAGCTGACTGGCAGGTCAGTAGGGCGGGCTGGAGGGCATCCATGTCGAGGCGTTCCTAGTAACACAAGCAAAGGGTTGGAGTTTTATGTTTACATAACGGCATCGCATATCATGCTTGTATAATTAAGTGGTGTTTTACCTCGAATTTTGTTATCATCTTTGTTATTATACAGGAAAGCACAGGTAGACATATTTGCCACCATCAGTAGCTGTGATGAATTTAAAGGTGACATATTGTACCACCAGGTGTGAGGGTGATTAGTCGTTACAAGCCATTTTGAAAGTTGGCTTGTAACGATTTTCAAAACGGCATACATCTAGGTGAGCGTGTCCACCTAGATGTATGCTGGATAGATCAGTCTACCAGCCTACCCAGTGGAGTGTAGCAAACGTTGCTCATCTATCCATCATACGTCTACGTGGACACGCCCACTTGTGATGTCAGAAGAGGCAGATTTTCGAAACGGCTTGTTACAGCTAATCACACTCACACCTGGTGGTATAATATGACACCTTTAAAGACAAGACATCTGGACAGATACGTCCAGGTTTACCATAAACACTGTCTCTGTGTAGGCACTGTGCAAACGCTGTATACATGGCTGGGAATCAGGAAAGCCTGTGCCTCATCTGAAATAATGTAGATAACGTGGATATGAAGGACAGCGCCGTTCCCCAGGACCACTGACCAGGTCACCAGCCGGACGCGGGGGTCTCTGCCGGGTCCTGGTGACGGCTGGAAGGACGACCTTCTTCTCCTGAACAGGAGGCTTGTTCAGGAGCGCACACTGGGGAGGCAACAGGGTGGGCCGGGGAGCATCCATGCTGATGGGCCGCTAGTCATACAATGGAAGGAGTGGAAAGCGGTGTTTGATAACCTGTTGTGTTTGACTTATCTTCAAGATTCTGATTAATAATATGTTTCATTAATATTATTATATTACCATGAGGGAATATTAAGATGGGAGATTTGACTTGAGAGAATCCAAATATTTGAACACTGAAACCTCAAATTCATTCTGAACACCATAAAAGGTGTTCAGATTTACAGCGTTTTATTAATCTTTAAAATGATGGCTGGCTATTTCAATCAGTCATATACGTATACCCTATTAACATTTTGACTTACAATTACAAGACGCAAATCTGAAGTGCAATTATATGTCACAGAAATAGCCAGTCTGTCAACCCTCATGAATAGATGGCATTTCCAGCCCTCCACGCTTTACAGGCACTATGGTCCTATTCATCTGTAGCTCAATACCAGAGCGCTGCCTTTCTCAACTCGACTAGTTCACCAGGACCACTGACCAGGTCACCAGCTCGGTAGGGGGGTCTCTGCCGGGTCTTGGCGACGGCTGGAAGGACAACCTTCTTCTTCTGAGCCGGAGGCTTGTTCAGCACACACTTGGAGATCATCAGGGCGTGCCGGACGGCTTCCATGCTGACAGGCTCCTATTACTTGATGGAGTGGGTGTGTGCTTTGATATTGTGTCTTTATAATATTGATTCTTATTTTCAAGATTGTTACTAAGTTAGTTAATATTATTAGTACATTATAAGGAAATATGAAGATGTGCGAGTTGATTTGAGAGATTGCAACAATATCCGCATTAACCTTGATTTCCATCTTCTATACAAGTGCTTGGATTTATAGTCTTGTATTAATAATATACAATAATGAATAGCCAATTCTAAATTTACCCAGTCGGTCACAAATCATAAATAGCTAGCCTTTTCATCCAGAAAAAACATATTAACAGGCATGATCTGGTCACGTTCGCATATGTAGCCTAAAGTCTTCTCTTTCTGTTTTTTTTTTTGGTTTGCCCATCTCTTGACTCTAACCATTTGGTGGTGTTGTTCACCTTGATCGTTTTTAAGTAGCCTACGTGGCGAGTTGGATTTAAAGTATGGGTAACATGCAATCAGTTCCTCGTCTTCTCAAAAAATAGCACCTAACTATCTTCGAAGTCAACAGCGCAATGACATAAAGTTTTCTTAAACGAGCCTATGTAAATGTGGAAGGTAATTGTGAGGTGAACCAGCGTATATTGATAAAAGCCATAGGCAAACGCTTCATTTAAGAGTTTGAATAAAATAAATTGTATAAAAGTTGACATGGGCTATGTAATTATAAAGCATATCTTCCTCCAATGAAGATATTGTAACCTGGAACGTTCACATGAAAGGTTACGTTACCCTTCCCAATCAGATTACTTTACTTAATATAATGTTTGATCAATAGATGGCAGTGGGATGTAATCGTTCCGCTGTCACGTCCCCTTAACCAAAGAAAATAAAGTACAAGTATGGATTTGATATTGCGTATATTATGCTTCGGTACAGTGCACTCGCTGTGTAGCCTAGACATCTCCCAAAATTTGACTTTTTTGATTTCGCCGACAGAAGTTTTCCCAACTCCTAACTCTTACCTTTTCGTGGAGTTCACGTTTCCTGGCGAGTTTTTACGGTCGTGTCGAGTTGGTTTTAATTTAAATTATGTGTAACATGCAATCAAGCCCTCTTCCGTCTCCACTAATAGCATCTAACTACCTTGTAAGTCAAAAACGCAATACAGTAGGCCTACTATGTCCCAAAACAAACCGTTGTTAACGTTGAGATGATTATGACATTAGCCCTATATGATGTCATAATGGTATCTGTCAATCAACCGCCGGCGGCAATAGTGAACCGTCAAGCGCTTCATTTCCAGTTGGAAGGTCACTTAAAATAAATGGTACGAATGGTAACATAGGAGAAATCATAAAAAGCATGACTTCCTCCAATGTTTTAATGCATAATAAAACAAAAATATTTTTAGTTGAATAAAAATGGGATCTAAGCATAAATGCATTTTTTTCGGATTCTTGATGAAAATTGTATTTACTCAATAATTTACACATAAAGTAATATTAAGTCAGCTGTAACCAAGACCACAATCAATTATAGAATAAAGTGTCTATACTGTGTTGGTTAAATCATGGATTAATGACAAAAAAAGCTAGATGGATATATTTGATCCAACTGAAATACTACCACTAAGCGTTCAGGTGATATACTTTTAATCCAGGCCTATAACAAATGGCTGATTAATGGTCAAGGTTCACTATTAAGTGCGGCTCGCAGGTGTCTTAAATCGAAGTCACGAGGACAACTTCTTTATTGATCAAATGATAAGATACATATCAAGAAAAAAAACCCGGTTTGAAACACAATTTATTTGACAAAGTATTGAATATCCCATTTATTAACACAGCATACTTCTTAACATCAAGCCCTTTATTATACACTTTAAGTCACACCTTTATTGGCAAGAAGCAATGTTAACAATTTTTCAAACGAGAGAGAATAAAGGTGACAGAAGCCGGCCTGATGTATATTCAGGAGTTGTGATTTTATTTAAAGGAACCAAGACTGCAAACAAAGTGGTGTCCAAGCAGTGGTTATTTTTGGATATAATAACCAATTCTCCAAATAATTGAATGGTTCCGGTTAACTTGGAGCGGATATTTATATTACAGAGCCGTGGCCGTTATAAAAGAGGTTCTGATCATCATCGAGCTGATATTTACAGAGCAGAGCTGTGGTGGTGTGCACTGCTGGGGTTGGGGGGAACATGGAGGTTCTGGAGGGTGAAGACCACCTTCCCCTCGTACGGGTCGTGAATGTTCTCGTAGGTGATCTTATCTGCGACCACGCGGCACTGGAACTTGGCCGAGCGTTTCCCCGTCAGGCTGATTCTCACGGCCACCAGGGGGTTCAGGTAGTTGGGCTGCAAAACCAACCACACGCCGGTTATTGTCTAGCTATGTAGTCGGTCGGTTTTTTAATTGGATAGTTGTGGTTTTGGATGTTTAGTCCCTTGGTTAGTTAGTTGACTCACCTGGGCCAGTTTACCATAGTAGGGGTAGTAAGATCTATCCATGAGAGCAGTTTCTGGGAAGTACTCTATCTTCTTCACGTTCTCCTCTCCTTCCTACACGCACACACACACATATATACACACATCAATGGCTTGTCTTATGAACACACTACAAAGGTGTTAGTGTGTGAGTGTGTGTGTGTGTGTGTGTGTGTGTGTGTGTGTGTGTGTGTGTGTGTGTGTGTGTGTGTGTTCCCTCTCACCAGAACTGTACAGTTCACTTGTATGTCTTGGGTGTTGTTTTGGGATGGGATATAGTTGATAATCTGAAAAACAGAAACAGATAATCAGGGAGGGGACAGCTATATCTTCCATGCTCACTAGCCTAGGCGCCCTGCGATGACGCGGGATGTGCTAACTATTCTAGCGTTGAGACCTATCCTGTTTATCCAAATGATGACATAGGGCATGCTAACTAGCCACATGCTAAGACATACCCATGACATGCTAACTGGCCTAGCACTGAGACCTAACCTGTTCATCGAATTTATTACGCAGGACGTGCTAACTAACCTAGCACTAGGACATACCCTATTCATCTTAATGATGACACAGGGTGTGCTAACTAACTAGTGCTGGGACCTACCCTATTCATCTTAATGATGACACAGGGCATATCGCAGTTGTAGCCAAAGGTGGGGTCGTGCAGTCCGGAGCAGTTGCCAAGCTGGCTGATGGAGAAGGAGCAGGACTTCTTGGTGTGAGTACCAGGTAGAAATTTGTCCTGGAAAAAATACTTTCCCTTGGTGCAGTTGTGGTCACAGTCCTTCTGTAGAGTGTCGTTGTACTCTAAGAGAGAGGGACAGAGAGAGACAAGAGAAAGATGGTAAGTATGGGGATAAGGGTAAATGGCATTGTTAGTGGTTAGTGGTGTGTTCAGTGAGGTGATTGTTATTTTTTGTTTATGTTTTATATGGACAACGTGCAATTCAAAGTAATTGTACCACATTTGTTTGATAGAAGCTTATTTACATCGGCTGGCAGGGAGGATGATTTGAGCGAACACAAATCAATTGTTTGAGAGAACCCTCAAGAGTAGTGGAGGGATAGCAAAAGAGGTTGGGCAGGGAGGGGGATTAATCACAGGATGAGGGCGAAACATATAACTGTTTAGCAATTAATACATTCCTCAACCCTTGCATGGAATTAAGATGTACTTCTAGACATTTAAAATGATCTTGAACATACTAGAGGGTTCCTTCTCCTCATTTTCTATCTTACATAAAAATGTCATACCCAGGTATAACAAAATCACAATTTTATTTTAACCGCTGTGAACCGCTTGAACTGTTCTTTGTATTTATTTTGTAAGGGTAAGGAGTATGTTTAGAAATGTGATGATGGTACTAGGGTAGTTAGTGGTTATTAATGAGTCACGTGGGGTGATCAGGGTACTTACGCCCCAGGAACTTGTGAAGACAGGAGGACATCTTGCTCCAGCTTGCTTTGTCTGAGGAGTTGTAAGTGATCACTATATGCTCCTCATCATATTTATCTGGCCACACCATCACACCTGAGAGAGAGAGAGAGAGAGAGAGAGGGAGAGAGAGAGTTAGTATCTATAAGATATACAACATAAATAACATATATAGTTAGTATACAGTATATATAATTTATGCTTTATGATACACCATGTACTGTATACTGTATACCTGGCGACGGCAGTCGATCCTGGTAGTCCGGAGTGTACGGGTCCAGGGTGTACATCAGCGTCCAGATGGCCAGGCAGAAGAGCGCCGTCATCACCACGTAGAACGCCACGTAGTACAGGCTGATGTACACTACGGTAACCATAGCAACAAACCAGTTAGGGACTGCATTAAGGCAACCGTAGCAACGCACCGGTTAGAGTCTAAGCTACGGTAACCATAGCAGTCTGCTAAATGTGTAGTTGTAGACCTTAACTCTGGGAGGCTAGAGGAAGCTGGTGTATGATGATAGTTTCATCATCAGGCTGTGTGTTCTCTACGGCAGGTCAAGGTGTCCTCTGTGGAGGCCAAGCTTATTCCTTATCTTACACCTTAGTTTATCTTTACCTCGTGAACACTGAATACACACACTGAACACACACACTGACCTCCACAAGGGCGTGTGTGTGTTTGTATCTGTGCGTGTGTGTGCGAGAAGCAATGGATTGTACTCTGTGATCCATCTATTAACCGCTGAATACCTTTAGCTCTATACATTAATTGACTACTTAAAGGTGACATATTATACCACCAGGTGTGCGTGGGATTAGCCATTTCTAGCAGTTTTGAAAAACTGCCTCTTCTGACATCGCACCTGGTGGTATAATATGTCATCTTTAACACTTCTGTAAAATAACCATAAAAATAATACAATAAATAATAAATACAATAATAAATACAATAATGATATCATGATATCTATAGAGAGAATCGATCTATCTAGCATTTCTTAAGCTATGCATCGGGGCTCAAATTGGGTTGCGGTCCAGATGTATACCACAAGGTATTGTGGTTCCGGAAACCCACAGAACACTCTGAAAACTGTTAAAGAATCACTAATCCCAGTGTGCTCAGAGTGTCCTGAGTGCGTGGTTGGGTCCTGAGGTGAAGAGGTCTACACACCCCTGATCTATATAATATCAAGTCTGGTTCCGGTCCTACCCCATTTCTCAGGAGTTCTGCCAAACGAGGTCCCATTTTCTGAGTTCCAGACAAAACGTCCAAAGTCTTCACAGCGCTGACCGCACGTTCTCTTCTCCTTCAAGGCGGCCATGTCTCGCTCAACACAAAATCCTTCTTAAACTCTTTCTTTCCTTTCTTCTGCTGGGCTCTGGAGTCTGACGTTGCCACTTTGCTAACTAACTTTTAATGCATCTCCTTCTCCTCTCCTCCGTGGTTCTTCTCAGGGGGGTTTGGTGTTGGGCATGCTGTATTTATACGATAAGGACCACTCTCTCTCAAGCCGGAAGTGCTCAGAGAAACAATGTCCTTCAGCCCTCACCTTGAGATGAAGGTTTCAATGTTGAAACGTTGAAACGGTTTATGTTCTCCACCCATTGATATTCATTTGGCAACTACAACTACCCTTTTGGTTTGTGACCTACAAACATGGATATCTATCAATGTTTATGTACAGTACATGTCTGGTTGTCATGTAGACAGAAGAAGAGAAAAGCACGTCTCTTATTATCACTACAATGACATATGGTCTACTTGGCCTTTTAAGTGATTCCCCTTTTTCACAGCAGAGCTCTAGTTACCTCACGACATATTAGACAAGGCTGGTTACATATACATATTAATCCATAATGGGTAATGTAGCCAAAGGGATGCCCATTCATCATTTACCTTACAAAATGAAGAGAATTAAGAATGGATCTCCTTTCATCAAGCAGAAAAACCCTGACACGTTCTACCCAAACAGCTGCTCTCTGTATCGGACATTACAGTCGCTGTGGTGCGGTCATTCGTTACCATGAACGCCATAGGTTTGACTCCCCAACACACAGTCGCCCGCGCATGGGGAACGCCAATGACAGAGCCCACCACCATAGAGGATAACATTCCCAAACCCCTGGGCCATTTTCCCTCAAGACAAAAACAGAGCATTCTCTCCAGTCCTGGGGCCTCATCTCCTCTCCTCCAGTTCCACCCCTCCCTCGAACCTCCTCTCTCTGCTCCTGGACCTCCTATCTCTGCTCCTGGACCTCCTATCTCTGCTCCTGGACCCCCTCTCTCTGCTCCTGGACCTCCTCTCCCCTCCTGGACCCCCTCTCCTCTCCTGGACCTCCTCGCCACCCCTAGACCCCCTCTCCTATCCTAGACCTCCTCTCCTTAATCTCCTCTCTCCTATCCTAGACCTCCTCTCCTTGACCTCCTCTCTCCTATCCTAGACCTCCTCTCCTTGACCTCCTCTCTCCTATCCTAGACCTCCCCTCCTGGACCTCCTCTCTCCTATCCTAGACCTCCCCTCCTGGACCCCCTCTCCTCTCCTGGACCTCCTCTCCTCTCCTGGACCTCCTCTCCTCTCCTGGACCTCCTCTCTCCTATCCTAGACCTCCCCTCCTGGACCCCCTCTCCTCTCCTGGACCTCCTCTCCTCTCCTGGACTTCCTCTCCCCTCCTGGACCTCCTCTCCCCTGCTAGACCCCCTCTCCTCTCCTGGAGCTCCACTAAGTCTTTCAGGCGTGTTTCTGGTGAATTTGTGGTGTGTTTGTGGTGTGTTTGAGGCCTGAAAGGTCTGTTTCAGCGTGTTACAGGTGTGTTTCAGGCCTGTTTTTGGTGTGTTTCAGGTGTGTTTTAGATTTGTTTAAGCGTTTTGCAGGTTTTAAGCGATAGGTCTGTTTTTAGCGTGTCTCAGGTGTGTTCCAGGTGCTTTGAATGTTTTTTCCCGGATGTCTCAGAAACGTTTGAACATACTCTCACCAACGCTGCCCAAAGTGGACCTGAAGAGTGGACGTCTGTGGTTTATCGCGGGCCGCTAATGACGGTGTTTGGTGATATGTTATGTGACGTGGGCTGATAGGCTTCACAGGTGCCCTGTCTCTGACCTTGGCCTGGGGCTGGGGCTGGCACACGGCCAGAGATAATCCAAGGACACCCACCACCTTCTACATGTTCTTCTAACCGTTCAA
The DNA here is from genome assembly GCF_949987615.1 of Pollachius pollachius. Taxonomy (NCBI): domain Eukaryota; kingdom Metazoa; phylum Chordata; class Actinopteri; order Gadiformes; family Gadidae; genus Pollachius; species Pollachius pollachius. The sequence goes on along the minus strand of NC_136938.1, from coordinate 8,586,159 downwards.
AGAGACCTGCAAAGTGGTTGGTTTTTTTGCGTTCCTTTAAATAGCGTTCTTCTAAGTGTTTTTTCTAAATGTTCTTCTCCCTGTTCTTCCATCTGTTCCAAGGTTTTCATACCTGTCTTCCAACTGTTCTTCTGACTCAGTACATTATTGTAATGTTGGGTCGCTCTGTCCTCTGTCTGGTCGCAGGATGATGTCATAAATAAACAAACTAACCCTACATACCTCATATCCTGTTTCTACAGATCTTATTATATATCTTCCACCTCACAAAAGCTACTGGCCCAGGCCAACGTACATAAAAGTACAGTTTTTCCTACCTTAAATGTGTCTAAAACTAGTAGCATCGAGTAGTGAGGTTGCAAATTAAATCCAACTGAATACCCCGTCCCCATCCCTCCATTCCCACCGACTATGGTGACCTGTAATGCGGCTGGGAGGCTTGTGTACTTTCTCCCCCGGTATTTAATTATCAACACCTGTTGGGTTGTGGCTGACACCAGGACGATGCACCATTCTGACCGTAAGGTGGCAGTAAACACTCAGTTAGGACGTAAGGGAAGGTCAATGGATAATAAAGAATCTAACGACTAAACTGCATCTTGAGTGAAATACATTTTTGAGAAAGACAAATGAATTAATGAGAACGGCATTCCGCCAACTGGATTGAGATGTGTGTGTGTGCGTGTGTGTGTGTGTGTGTGTGTGTGCGTGCGTGCGTGTGTGCGTGCGTGCGTGTGTGTGTGTGTGTGTTATATCTCCCAATTTTTAATTCAGTGAAGCCTCAAAAACCACTGATTACTTTGTACACTTACCTGTTATATTCTGTTTACTAAAATAATAGTTCAATTATAACAAAGTCTGTACCTTTCTGTCTATGCTTAGGTCAGTTGAATGATTGTTCGTAGTTAGGGTTTAGACATTTAAGGGAAGTTTTATAGCAAGTTGGTTTAGTCGCTAGTATTAATTAGGCTGGAGAGCCAATGGTAACGTTGATGTTATGCCGATGCTGTTAGTCTTATGTTATTTCCATGCTAACCCATCAAAGTCATTGGGTGTAAAGGATGTTTTAAGGTACAACATCTTAAGAGTTCGTATAATATTCACTGTTGATTTTTTATTGTAATTTCTGTGATAATTTTTCTGACAGAATTTCAACTTACAATGGCCCTAAAATAAACATTTGTCCTACTCTAAGCCTACTCCTACTCTTGTGATTCCAAGGTAACGAGAACACAATGAGTCTTATATTCATGGGATTTTTCCCTTATTAAAACATATTCAAGAATATTATATTCCATTTCCATATTCCATATTCCAAGTCCGTTCCGCTAGTTGCCACTTAATTCTCCACACTACACCTGTAATGATGGCAATCATTCTCTCTCTCTCTCTCTCTCTCTCTCTCTCTCTCTCTCTCTCTCTCTCTCTCTCTCTCTCTCTCTCTCTCTCTCTCTCTCTCTCTCTCTCTCTCTCTCTCTCTCTCTCTCTCTCTCTCTCTCTCTCTCTCTCTCTCTCTCTCTCTCTCTCTCTCTCTCTCTCTCTCTCTCTCCGTCCGTCCGTCCGTCTTCTTGAAAGACCAATTCAAGGAATACGTCCAGATATGTGAGCGTCCCGGTTTGGCGTCGGCTGGCTGAAGACAGATTGAGGAAGTGGACCGGTGCGGAGGTATTGGTGTGGACGTATCGATATCGGGAGCAGATCTGAGGTAACTTCGTAGGCTACCCGTTGCATCGCGACGTGACAACAGGGGATGCATTGAGTCGTCAAAGTCACCGAAGGTCTCGACTTAAACACCTGGACTACTTTATTTTTACTTTGGATTTGTTATTTGCTTCCCTAATCGCGGAAGATCGGTGTAGTGAGAATGCAGCCGCCGGTGACCCAGCAGATCCCCCTGCAGACCCCCCTGCAGACCACCCAGCAGACCACCCAGCAGACCCTCCAGCAGACCGTCCAGACGACCCCCCAGCAGCCGAACAGCGACGACCAGGACCCGGCAGGTGTCTTTAGTCCCACCGCTGCTTTTGCTGCGTTTCTCAGGAGATCTGTGAAGTGTGTGATAGATAGAAGTGTGTGTTCGAGTGCCTGTGTGTATGTGTGTGCGAGCGCACGCGGAAGAGAGATATCCAATTGTTTAATTAGCTTTTTAGCATAAACATACCCATGTTCTTTCAATTAATAATAAAAATACATTCTGACCAAACATTATTTATGTCCTTGACATCAAGACTTTTCTAGCTAATATGCCTCCTCTGTCTGTCTGTCTGTCTGTCTGTCTGTCTGTCTCCCTCTCTCTCCCTCTCTCTCCCTCTCCCTCTCTCTCTCTCTCTCTCTCTCTCTTGCTCTCTCCCTCTCTCTCTCTCTCTTTCTCTCTTTCCATCTCTCTCTCTGTCTCTCTCTCCCTCTCCCTCTCTCTCTCTCTCTCTCTCCCTCTCTCTCTCTCTCTTTCTCTCTTTCCATCTCCCTCTCTCTCTCTCTCTCTCTCTCTGTCTCTCTCTCTCTCTCTCCCTCTCTCTCTCTCTCTCTGTCTCTCCCTCTCTCTTAGAATGCTTTAACAAGCGGAAGCTGAGGGCTCACCAACTCACCGGCGTCCTGTTCGCCCTCTCCCTGGTGGTGTTGGTGGTAGGTCTGGTCTGCGCCTCACTCACCGAAAACGTAGCGGTATCCGGCTACTACTCCGGAGTCATAGTGAGTAAGGCCTTCCTCAGCCAACTCCAACATACGAATCCTTTATTGGGCAGACAGAAAATGATTAATTGACATGAATTTAAACATCTGTAGAGCTGTTGGTCAGCATCACAGTTAGTTGCAAGATTTCAACTACACTCGTACAGCAATAAAATATGAGAAGGAATCTACTGGTGGTTATTTTGCTGCCATGTACAGTCGTCATAACAACATCCTCTAGTCAAAGTAGTTATTCTACATCTACGGTCATAACAACACCCACTATTTAAAGTAGTTATTCTACATGTACGATCATAAAAACCTACGCTAGTTAAAGTAGTTATTCTTCTTGTATGATCATAACAACATCTACTAGTTATAATAGTTCTTCTTCATCTATGGTTGACATAACAACATCATCAGGTAGGGTTATGGTGTGTTTGAGATGCCTCGTACACCACCCGCACGAGCTGCAAAGTGGGAAATCTCCCAGCTTTCTTGCGACATTTCACCGAGGCACGCCCCCTTTTAACCTGTCCCAATTACCTTTCCACCAAGTCCACCAAGTTTAGCGATGTTAACTGTGCGACTCGACAAACAATGATGGCTGCGCCCATAATGAGATGTATTTTCTTTGTATTTGTGCCACGTTGGTCATTTTAATGTTGATTTCAAATGCTCTTGCACACTTGATTACATTGCTGCTTTAATCCGTTCACCAATTTATCCATTGCACAGTCTTGCTGTTCGTGCAATACAATATAAAGTTTTGTTGTTTGTTTTGGAGCTGGTTTGCTAAAAAGGCTCATGTATCTAACAATGACAATGACCAGCCAATGACTGTCCTTCCCTGCCTCGTCTTGTAGCGATGCCCACAAACTCAAACGGGAACGCTGTAAGTGCTACAAGCCAGGAAATGAGGTCAACTCGTGCCACTCGTTCGGTTGGTGTACGAGGCATCTCGAACACACCTTTAGGGTGAGGAACAATGTGTAAAGCTGCCTCCTCCTGTTCTTCCAGTTGACTTTCGGAGCGTTCCTAGGCCTCGTTGGGATGCACCTCCAGGAGAACAGACGGCACATGGTGAGTCCTACCTGGTCCAGGTTCCAACAGTTCATCTGAACCTACCAGATACACGTACCAGTAATAGTACCTACCTGGTCCAGGTACCAACAGGTGTAACAGAACCTACCAGATACACGTACCAGTATTAGTACCTACCTGGTCCAGGTACCAACAGGTGTAACAGAACCTACCAGATACACGTACCAGTAATAGTACCTACCTGGTCCAGGTACCAACAGGTGTAACAGAACCTACCAGATACACGTACCAGTAATATTACCTACCAGATGCAGGGGCTGGATTGGTTCTGGCATGGTCACATGACCGACCATGTGAAGGTAGATTATATTAGTATCAGTGTGATCATTTTGCTTCTCCTGGAGCCACCTAGTCAAAGAACATACCTGTAACTCATATCAAAATACCTGGAGCAGAGATACCTGAGGCAGAGCTCCCTGGAATAAGAGTACCAGGAGCAGGCTCAGGTGATCCCAGCTGAAATGTTGCTAAACATGCTACCGGGCCAATACCTGAACCCTGACCCGACCTGCTCCTTTACACTTGAAGGTGAGGGTCCACTAATACCTGTAGTGTCTGATGGTGTCTTCTAGAAGAAGGAACTGTCTACTTAAAGACTGGTGTCTTCTAGAAGGAGGAACTGTCTTCTTAAAGACTGGGGTCTTCGAGAAGGAGGAACTGGGGTCTTCTAGAAGAGGAACTGTCTTCTTAAAGACTGATGTCTGCTAGAAGAAGGAACTGTCTTCTTAAAGACTGGTGTCTTCTAGAAGGAGGAACTGTCTTCCTAAAGACTGGTGTCTTCTAGAAGAAGGAACTGTCTTCCTAAAGATTGGTGTCTTCTAGAAGGAGGAACTGTCTTCTTAAAGACTGGTGTCTTCTAGAAGGAGGAACTGTCTTCTTAAAGGTTGGTGTCTTCTAGAAGGAGGAACTGTCTTCCTAAAGACTGGTGTTTTCTAGAATGAGGAACTGTCTTCTTAAAGACTGGTGTCTTCTTGCATGGTAAAGAAACAAATCTGTTAGCTCTTGATTTATTTCCTGTGACATATGCGTCTGGCCCCCCTCCTGTCGGACAGATTTCCAGCAGACCTGGCCCAGGTCGGGCAAATCACAACTATTTATCTAATATGGCCATGTTAGATATGATGACTATGCAAGATCTATACAATTGCGTCAATACAATTAGAATTGTGGGGGTGACCATTTTGGTCAGCCTTCGTTGATAATGCCCCTCGGAAAATGAAAACTTAACTGAGAGGTGCCAGGCAAATATGTATTTGTGAATGGGTCAGGCAATGTAAGGCAAAGACCCTTAAGGCCTGCTTCATTCACGTTTTTTTCAAATGGTTTACATTGAAATTTGGGATGCCATTGCAAGATGCTCTGTAAGAATGCTACCATGTAGCATCTATCATGTAACTATAACAGTCCTCTGAGCTCCATGGGTAGATCCCCACCCATGTGTAAAAAACCCCTAATGTATTCTCAGCCCAGGTGACCCAGTAATCAGGTGACTAGGTGATCAGGTGATCAGGTGACCTGCACATCTCCAGTATCATCCTGATACCGGACCCCTGGAACAATTCTAACCCTAACTGTGGACCTTGTCAGGGATAAATTATCTATTCTTTAATAAATATATAATTATATGTGATATTATATGTATTGTATAATTATATATATTTTTTATATACTATGTAAACCATTTATTGTAATATGTATAATATAATAAATCAACATTACATATATATTATATATATTATATAATTATATATATCTTTTATTATGAGATATATATATAATATATTTACATATAAATTATTTATAAAGCAAATATTGCAAGATTGTATATGATATATATTTACCTAACATATAATATCCTCCCCTTTGTGTTTATAATGTTGAACACTGCTCGATTCTAGTGTTGACTAAAGTTTGTTTATTGGTATTGTCAGTCGTCACCTTTTAGCGTAGTATCTTTACTAGTAAGAAGTGAACACATATAAACTGAAGTAAACAGAGAACGAGGGGTATGTATGCGTGTGTGTGTGTGTGTGTGTGTGTGTGTGTGTGTGTGTGTGTTTGTGCGCACATGTGTGTGTTTGTGTGGTATGTAAATAATGAATGAGGTGTTGTGTGCTCATGTCCCAATCTTATGTTACGATGCAGCCGAAATGTTAGTGCATTTACAAACATACTGATTCAGTGTGAGAGGGTATGGCGTTTATTTTACAATACTATACTTTAGAAAGCAGGAGAAAGAAGAGAGGAGAAAGAGATAAAGAGAGACTGATAGAAAGAGTGATTTAGAGATAGAGAGCAACAGAGAGAGTGAGAGCGAGAGAGCGATAGACAGGGATAGAGAGATTTTCAGTCCATGGTATCTGAGTGTCTTGTCAGCTTCTTTGCTTGTTACATTTTAATGACCGTAGCAACGCTGGTGTATGTTACACCGCCCTTATCTACAGTTGCACACTCACATGCATACTCAAGCAAGGCATCTCACTGCTGCTCCAAGCCTCTCTACACTGGACACTGGATTGATGTCTACACTGGTAATCAGAGTTGTGAACAGGTTTGGCCCAGCACATACGCAGCTAAGCACCGGCTTAGGGTCCACGTAGCCACCAGAGGGCTCCCAAGAGCACTGGAAAATAACTGTCCCACCAAAGAGCTGATCATTATATAATGTTGAGCTCCAAAGGATCCAGGGATGGGCCACGGACTGGTTGTACATACTTCAAACTAAATCTAAACCAAGGAGGGAACAATATAGTCTGAGCCGAGACACAATCATTCACGTGGAATCGATGACAAATGGAAGGACGCTGTGTATTGGACTAGTTGGTCAGAGCTCCCTGCTGTGTCCGAAGACCAAATTGGCACTATGATTTGGTCACAAATCTGCCAATTTGTCTGTATATATTAAATACAAATAAAATAAATACATTTACATTTTATTATATATATAAAGATTATATAATGATGATTATTATTACTGTTATTATATTATATGAAATTAATATATAATATATTATTACCTATGACCTACGTCATGCAGGTAGCAGCGGTCACAGGTGTTAAATTATATAACATATGACGTATGATATTATGTTGACTAGTATGTCTTGTCTCTCTTTCCCTCTCCTCTCCTCTCCCCCTCTCCTCTCCACCTCTTCCCCACCTCTTCCTACTCTTCTCCCCCTCTCCTCTCTCCTCTCCACCTCTTCCCCACCTCTTCCTACTCTTCTCCCCCTCTCCTCTCTCCAACCCCTCCTCTCTCCTCTCCCCATCCCTTCTCCACCTCTCTTCCTCCTCTTCGTCTCTCCAGTTGATAGCTGCTATAATCTTCATCAGTCTTGGAGTCATTGCTGCCTTCTTCTGTGCCATTCTCGACGGGGTGATCGCTGGGGAGTGGATAGTATGTATCACACGTTAACAACCCAACCTTCACAACCACACCTTCACCGTCACACCAATCCTGTCACTCGATCACAGCCACACCTTCACTGGCACACCTTCACAACCACACCTTCAATGTTACACAATCACAAACACACCTTCACATCCACACCTTAATAACCACACCTTCACACCAATCCTATCACTCGATCACAGCCACACCTTCACTGGCACACCTTCACAACCACACCTTTAATATCACACAATCACAAACACACCTTCACATCCACACCTTAATAACCACACCTTCAAAACCACACCTTCACAACCACACCTCAGAACCACACCTTCACAACCACACCTCCACTATCACACCTCAGAACCACACCTTCACAGCCACACATTCACAGCCACACCTCCACTATCACACCTCAGAACCACATGTTAATGATCAAAACTCCACTGTCCCACCTTCACTGTCACACTTTCACAACCTCACCCACACCTTCACAACCAGATGTTCATTAACATACATTAACAACCACGAGTTCACTATCACACGTTCACAACCAGACGTTCATAACCAGACGTCCACAACCAGACGTCCACAACCACACGTTCACAACCACACGTTCACCGTCACTGTCAGTAATCAAACCTCCCTATCGTTCGCATCACATGACTTCACCTGAGGTGTGCTGTTGTGCAGGACATTCAGCCGCTGCTGGATGGCAGCTGTGACTTCTATTCAAGTCCCCTGGGATATGGCTACGACACCTACTACACACAGGTACTAGTACTACAACACAATACTACACAGAGGTACTAGTACTACTAGTACTATACTAATAGAGGTACTAATAATATGCCTTCTACTGGAAACACAGAAACCCCTGATGGGGAAATTATTAGTTGAGAGAAGAGCTCCCTCAAGTGGGGAAGGGCACTCTCTAAAGTTGCAACACTGGGCGTCTCTAAAGTTGTAATCTTATGTTCCCTGGCCGTGCAGCGTCTGGTGGTCAGTAGACAGTACTGCATGCTTTGACCGTTTTTTAGATTGGATTTGAACCAGATCCGATCTAACTCACTGTCAAAGCATGCAGTACTGTCTAATGACCACCACACGCTCTGGGCACACAAATGTCTTTTTTTTTTTCGATTTGGAAATCACATTTTTGGCTATGCAGGATCACGTAATCCGTCTCACTTTTGTGCGCATTTTTCAAAGCAACATTGGATTGTATCTCCTTGATCATGATACATACTTTTAGGGTTACCAAATCCGGTTACCAGTGCTCTAAATGAAACTAGCCTACATATCACACTACTGGCTATGTAGGTCAAAAACAGGTCAAATATGTTGCATGATTTTTTAAGATTGAAAGTTTTATCATTTGATGAGACAGAAAACAGCACAATAAAAACAGACAGACAGACATAATTGTACAGGCTTTGTCCAATCAGTTAGAGACGCCACAAGTAGTGATGTTATGGTTTGCGTCGAGGCATCGGGGCGTGTGTCGAGGACCTCGGCTCCTCCCCCCAGCGGAGCTCCGTACCGAGTAGGATTCACATAGGCGAAATGACGTAGCGTGTGACGTTCGAGCCTTCATATCGGGCTGTTCCGCGATATGGGTTCGCAATTGGAACATCATTTACAAAAAGAAGACACTACCCAGTTCCAAGATCACTTTAATGGCTATTGAATTAATCACACTCATTCTCAATCATCATGCAGTTTTATTATTACAATTATTACTGTAGTTGATAAGACATTCTATTTTGCCCGGGATGACTTAAAATCTTTGTCAAATGATTTATTTTCTACCATGAGCTCTGGAGATATTAATGAACCGCACCCTCACACGTATCACTGAAATTACTTTAATTTTCAAATGTTTTGATGTTGTACGAAGCAAACATCACATCATCACAGGAGACTCTTTCTTTCGTCATAATTTCATTCACCACTTGGTGTCCCTAGCGTACTCATTTGAAGCTTCGGTCTAACCACTTTGGTGGTTCATCTGGCTGCGAGGCTTTGACGTTTCATGAGGTATCATCTCGGCACCACTAGCCACAAGATGTGAATCACCTCCATGTCAAAATAATGTCAAAAACCCACACGAAACCCACAAGAAAAAAACAATGCATCATAATCGTAGGGGGGGGGGGTTGTATCATGACCCTACGGACTTCAGGGGGGCTTCACTCCGTCTGTGCACGGCACCTTCTCAACGAGCAGGTGTGCGCCTGCAGCCAGAGGGGGCGCCAATATACCAATTCCCCACACAATGTTATTTACTTCATTGAAAACCACTTCGCGGCGCGTTTTTATTTTTTACTGCTCGTTGCGCCCCCCATGTCATTTGGCGCCCCCCACAAATATGGCGCCCCCCACAAATATGGCTCCCCGGGCGGCTGCCTGGTTCGCCCGTGCATAAAACCGCCACTGAATGATAGATAAGCATTGTTAATTTCCACCCTCACCTCCCCTTCCTCAGATTCAGTGTCCCTCGCAGCAAGACAGAGGATGCAAGCTGAAAGTCAGGCGCGACAGCTGTTACTGCTGCTACCGCTGTGATAGGTATTAACACACTTTATCAATGTATTGCAATATAATATAATGTACTAACATTATATTGTCTGCTCTCAGCCATCACATTTTAGACCAGTACTATATTTTCGAGGGGGTGAACAACTGCTGGGATGTCGTCCACCTCCACCGGCTGCTCTGGACCTCTGTGTGCCTCAACATCCTTGCTGTCACCCTGGGAATCATCACCGCCGCACTGCTTGGAGCGTACAAGGACCTGGTGAGCTGGACTACCCCATATATATATATAGAGAGAGAGAGAGAGAGAGAGAGAGTGAGAGAGAGAGAGAGAGAGAGAGAGAGACAGACATTCAGTATATGTATATATATATAATACAAATGGCAACTATGGCATTATTATTATTATTATTATGACTATTTAATTATATAATTATATTGAAGAACAAATTATAAAAAATCTTTTAAAATCTCAAAATTCTACAGTGTGCATATTGCGTAGACACTGGCATTATAATCATATGAACGGAAGAATAAAAACGAATCAAGCAGTCGAGAACATATGGCGATGTGCGTCCATAATTCGACACACACATATTGATTTTGTTTGATATCCTATAGTAATTTTGATATTATAATTGGATAGATTAGTTTAAGAGACATTTAATACATTTTATTTATTTAAGACAGACAGAACAACCACAATGATAACCGCACTGATGAATTCAGTTTAACGATCAATATTCAGCCATTAAACAGTCTAATGACAATTTATTCCAGATTAGTCTTGTTTACACATTGTACAATCAAGTGCCAATCAAAAACCACGTTCAATATCAAGATCAGCGATATACGAGTGAATTATCGTCTTGAGAACAAAACTAATATGAAAGAAACATGTCCTTTTTCAACAAGCTATCTTGATTTGCAAGGGAATATTGTTCTATCCTCTAACATTCATTACCCTTTTTAATTATGAAAGTTATAGGAATAACGAATAATAATGAATCAAGGTGTTGACCACTCCATCCATACTCTGTGTACATGGCATTCCGTCTCAGACACAAGAACGCAGTTATTGTATTTGGCGTATATTCCCACAAGAGAAGCAACTTCTCCCTCCGGGCAGAAAGCAGGGCTGAGGTCATCACAGCCAATTTAGGGGCGGGGCAGGCGTGCTTTGGCACATCTCGGTGCAATAAACTGGTGATAGAAATGCATACCAACTTGGTATGGTTTGATTCGGTGCAGCCAAGAGTGCCAATGGAACAGGGGCAGGGCAGAGGGCTGAGCTGTGGATTGAGGCAGTGGGGTGTTGATTGTGATGGTTGATTGATTGATTGACATTTTTATTTTGAACATGTAAAAGAAAAACAGAAATTGTCCTACAAAAAACAATGATGTTACACAAAATAGTAAGCATAATTAGATACACAAATGAAAAACATTTGCGGATTGGAATAACCTGTTCGAAATATTTGATGATTGACAACTATGATTGACGTTTCACATTGTAGCCTTACAGCTAGTCCCTTCACAGTGTAGCCCTACAGCTCGTCTTCACACAGTGTAGCCCTACAGCTGGTCCCTTCACAGTGTAGCCCTACAGCTCGTCTTCACACAGTGTAGCCCTACAGCTGGTCCCTTCACAGTGTAGCCCTACAGCTAGTCTGTTACCAGTGTAGCCCTACAGCTAGTCTGTTACCAGTGTAGCCCTACAGCTAGTCTGTTACCAGTGTAGCCCTACAGCTGGTCTGTTACCAGTGTAGCCCTACAGCTAGTCTGTTACCAGTGTAGCCCTACAGCTAGTCTGTTACCAGTGTAGCCCTACAGCTAGTCTGTTACCAGTGTAGCCCTACAGCTAGTCTGTTACCAGTGTAGCCCTACAGCTGGTCTGTTACCAGTGTAGCCCTACAGCTAGTCTGTTACCAGTGTAGCCCTACAGCTAGTCTGTTACCAGTGTAGCCCTACAGCTAGTCTGTTACCAGTGTAGCCCTACAGCTGGTCTGTTACCAGTGTAGCCCTACAGCTAGTCTGTTACCAGTGTAGCCCTACAGCTAGTCTGTTACCAGTGTAGCCCTACAGCTGGTCTGTTACCAGTGTACCCCTACAGCTAGTCTGTTACCAGTGTAGCCCTACAGCTAGTCCCTTCACAGTGTAGCCCTACAGCTAGTCTGTTACCAGTGTAGCCCTACAGCTAGTCTGTTTACAGTGCAGCCCTACAGCTAGTCTGTTTACAGTGTAGCCCTACAGCTAGTCTGTTACCAGTGTAGCCCTACAGCTAGTCTGTTACCAGTGTAGCCCTACAAGTAGTCTGTTTATAGTGTAGCCCTACAGCTAGTCTGTTACCGGTGTAGCCCTACAGCTAGTCTGCTACCAGTGTAGCCCTACAGCTAGTCTTCTTACTCAGTGTACCTAAAGTTGACATTGAACACCTTTTTTCTTTGTGCAGGAATCATGGCACTTTTCTGGGGTAGGATATCTTTGTAACGCAACAGGAAACATGCGTAACTCTGCCACTTGCATTCATCGTTTCTTGGCCAGGCTCTTTGCCATTTCACTCCCGAGAAGTTCACATTGTAGCTCGATCCAAGATTACGTCGATACCAACTGTGTTCTGGGATATGTAGTCTTTATCTATAGGTCACTTAATTACTGTGTATGTTACTGTGGGATGCACCCACCTAGACGGGGTCATCGCTGCACCTAGTCTTTATTAAGGTGTATTTTGGATATGTAGTCTTTATTAACAGGGTGTTCTGGTATATTTAGGCTTTATTAACTGTTTGTACTGGAATATGTTCTGCAGCCCAAGCCGTCCCTCCATGTGACTCCATGCCCGGCAGCCCTCCCCAGCTACCTCTACAACCCCACCCAGCACATGATGACCTACCCCATGCAGGTACACACACACACACACACACACACACACACACACACACACACACACACACACACACACACACACACACACACACACACACACACACACACACATCGCCTTACCAATAATCACACACACACATACACATACACAATAACACACAGACACACAAACACACACCTTTACAAACACGTATACAAGAGAAACTTGCTTTTTTTGGGGGGGATCGCTCATGTGACTCCGGCAGCTTCCAAAACAAAATCAACTTGATTCTGTTCTTAACCAAACCTAAATATAAACACTCAAACACACACGCACAGCCATAGCCACAGCCACACACACACACACACACGCACACGCGCACGCGCACACGCACACACACGCACACACACACACACACACACACACACACACACACACCGTATCACTAAACACCCCTACCATCTAGCATTAGTTAAGAATCATCCGTTGAAGGCATATTGAAGGTATAAAACGGTATCCATTTTGAGATATAACCCATAATCCATGTATCCCAGCCATAACTTAAATGAGATGCGGCAGCTTAACGACCTCATGTCATGTGATCCCCCCCAGCCCTACCCGACCCACCCGGTGATGCACACCCCACAGTACCACCCTGAGGGGCAGCACCACGCCTCCGACCAGTCCCGGGGGCCAGGGCTGCCGCCGCCTCACCCCCCCGCCCAGCCTAACCAGGAGGACGGGGGGCACCCTGACCTCTACACCCTCACCCCTGATGCCCCCGTGCTCTACGCCGCGGCCTACACCCCCTTCGTGAAGCCCCCGCCTTACGCCTACTAGTGACCTCCTGACGACCTTCTTTCATGGCCACGCCTCCCGTCCTCACAGGACGGAGCGTCCCGTCCTCCTGGACATAGCGTCCCGTCCTCCTGGACGTAGCGTCCTGTCTTTATAGGACGTAGGGTCCTTCCTTTATAGGACGTAGCGTCCTTCCTTTATAGGACGTAGCGTCCTTCCTTTATAGGACGTAGGGTCCTGTCTTTATAGGACGTAGCATCCCGTCCTCATTGGATGACCCTAACCAAACCTCCGCTTATCTTAACTAACCTTAACCAAACCTACCAGTACCTTTATCTAACCATAACACCCCCCCCACCCTACCATAACCTAACCATAACCAAACCTCCCCTTACCATAAGCTTACCGTAACCAATCCCCCTGTTACCATTACCTTACCCGAACAAAACTTCCCCTTACTGTTAACTAACCTTAATCAAATCTTCCTTTACCATTACCTTACCATTACCAAACTGCCCCTTATGGTTACATAACCTTAATCAAACCATACCATAACCTTACCTTAACCACATCACCCCTTACTGCTACCTAACCATAACCAAATCCTACCTTACCATAAGCTTACCCTAACCAAACCTCCTCTTAGCTTAATTTACGTTAACCAAACATACCCGTCCCTTTGTCTAACCTTAACCAAGCTTTGTCTTACCATAAGCTTACCTTAATCAAACCTTCTCTCACCGTAACCAAACCTTCCAATACCATAACCTTACCTTAACCAATTTTCCCCTTAACATAACCTTACCCTAAACAATCGTCCCCTTACCATAACATTACCTTAACTAAACATCCCCTGACCATAACCTGACCTTCCTTGACAATAACCTTAACCGGAACCAAAATTCTTTCAACATTGCCTAACCTTCAAAAACCTGTTACTGTTACCAAACCATAACTTCCCTTTATCATTTCTTCACCTTCAAACCTTCCCTTATCATAACCTCACATTGATTGACTGATATTCCATTTGTTATTATTTATTATTAAAGTGATGGACAATATAAATCCATAATTCAATTCAGATTATGTTGTTGAGGGTGATTGTGATTAAGTGAATGCATTTAGTATCAGAAAATGATGTTCCATTAAATCCATTGCAAGGTCACATATATATAGTAAATTTTCCTTCTATTCCTTCAAGCTGATAAAAAGGTTGGAGTCTATTTAACATCCTAGCTAATAAGCCAAGCCAATGAAAAATTGCATACACTCACATTACGCTGATGTTTCAGCTGAATGAAGCATGATATTTCGGACTTTGAGGAAGTTCAAACTACTCACAACAGAGAGGGAGGTGGGAGGGGGGGTATTAAGACACACCCTTACAATCCTGAGTCATTCGAATAATGAGTCAATTAGTTTACGTTGAGTATTAATACACTTTTTGACATTTCCTTGATAAGGTATTTTGTAGCTGTGAAGTGGGTAAATCCCTCTGCGATATCTTAGGTTATTTATACATATATAATATATGATATAGTTACATATACATTTTTAGATCCTGTTGTCCTACTTTAAAGTGACCTAACTCTTGATGGCTGATCTCTGTCCTGTGTAGACAGATAACTGCTGTTCATAACAAGTGTTTGTTGGTGTCTGTACCCATGTTCTGTCTATTCTAATATGATTTATATACAAAGGGCTTCCTAAAAACTGTACACACTTACGTTAGCATACACGGTTATGTTAAAACAATATTAACAAAACTGTTTGACTCACAGGGCTATGATGAACGATCTAAACACAACACATACCGATATTAAAACAGTTTTACATAGATGTGTATTTTCAATAAAATTATTAAATTACTCAAGTAACAAATAATAAAATAATAAACATTAAAGGATTTGCATTGTTGACAATTGATGTTTGTGTTTGTGTGGATATATTTAGACCTTGAATAAAGGAAATGTGTATAAAGAAGAAACCGAAGAAGAAACTGGTGTCATGTCATTCACATAAAATGTATTTATATCTGCTCACATTTATTCTTCAGAGAAAATCCTCCCACCCTACACTCTAATGTCTCCCTTTCCATCTCCACCCTCCTCTCCTCCCTCCCCTCTTCCTCCTCCCAAATACTCCTCCTCCTCTCCGTCCCTCTCCTCCTCCTCACTCTCCTCAACCTTCCTCCTCCCTCCCCTCTTCTTCCCGCTCCTCCTCTCACCACCTCTCAGCATCCTCCTCCACCTCATCCTTCTACGCCTCCATCTCCCCCTCTGCCTCTACTTGTGTGTGTGTGTGTGTGTGTGTGTGTGTGTGTGTGTGTGTGTGGCACGATACACACACAAAAACCCGCGTGTGTGGTGTACCGCAGGGCGTCTCTATCACAGTCATCCTCCTCACTTCCTCTGATGTGCTCGCCCAAGTAAACACTTGTAGAGTATAACGATAGTTAGAATGGTGGAGTGCCTAGAATATAACAATTATCACTTCCAGCAGTTTGAAATAGTTTAATTGTATTCTTTATTATGTATCATCTTTTATCTATTATCTGTTTCTATATGTTCTGTTATTGTTACTAGTTGAGGGTTGAGGATTTCTTGGTAACATTTATGAACCTTCCATCAATGCACCCTTTTTGTAAAGTGTTACCATTGACTTATATTTCTTCAATACACATTATAACCCTTGAGCTAACTTTGATACTCTTCTGAATGGAGAATCGTCCACACTCTATATAGAGGAGCTGTCAGTGTGGTTCTCTGCACACCCTAACCTCCACCGTCAGCCTCACCCTAACTGCACCTCCACCCTAACCACAGCCTTCAAATGAACCCTACCAGTCCTCCTACACCCTAACATGCACCTACGCCCTAACCTCAGCCTATACAGTAACCTTAACCCCATCGGCGCCCTAACCTCCACCAGAACAGGCCCTCACCCTCCTACACTCTGGTTATTCTGAGCTTTATGACCTAAGATGACATTGCATAAAATGTTGTTTGTGATTTTAATAGTTGAGATCATAAATACATTTATGCATACATTTATGACAATATGCAGTCGGCCAAAGAAATAATCAGTTTTATGCATTAAATATTTGGTAAGTTTATTTGTCACATACTCAATACAGTACAGTACAATACAGTGACATTGCTTAAAGCAGCAACATTGACAGTAAAAAAGAAGCAACAATATTTGCAATAGGAGATGATATAAATAAGTATCTAAAACAATTGAAAATATGAGAAAAATAGAATCCTGAATATTTATGTTTTGCTTATTTCTTCTACATATTTGTTGCTTTCAATGTCACAAGGAATTTCAATGTTCCTGTGACCCTGATCCCCTCCTGATGGCATGGGGAAAGAAGCTCTATCAGTCTCTCTGTTTTTGCTGCGTGACTGCGGAATCGCTTGCCTGACCGCAGCAGATGAAACAGTCCGTTGTTGGGTTGGTGAGAATCTTTCATGTTCTTACAGACTCTGGTTCTGCACCTCCTGATGTATAAGTTCTTGCAAAGCCCTCCAGCTGTTCCCTAACCAGGGAGGGACACTTCCTGTCCGCTAACTCTCTGCAACTCTAGAGAAGGACTGATGGATCAGGGAAAGGCGCTGCCTTGCCTTATTAACCGCGTTTGTTGTCCATGACAGATCCTCTGTGATGTGGACTCTTAGGTTTTATAAATGCTCACCCTCACTACAGTAGTTTAAATAATGCGAATTGCTGAGTATTTCATCTGTTGTGCTCTTACAACACTCCACAATCCACTCCTTTGGCGACATTCGTGAGGAGGCGCTTGTCCCAGAGTGACAGGTCAACCGCTTTCTCCGTGGGATGTTTTTGCTGTAAATGCGCTCCAAGTGTTGAAAATATGGGCATGCGAGCGAGCTCCCAGTCTCCCATTCTCCCAGACGAAACTTGTCACTCAACCGGAGGAAGGCGGGGACACGCCAAGCCACGCCTCCACCGGAGATGCTGCCGGGGAGAGTCGAGGAGTCGAAGCCGCAGTCGGACGCTGGTTCCCGGGGAGCATCGATGCACAACCCCGCTACAGTAGCGGAGTTGACTGGTTGCGGGAGGATCTGAAGATCTGGTTGTGTTTAAAGGAGCGGCGGCACGGCGGGACTATGGCCGTCGAAGAGGAGGGTCTCCGTATTTTCCAGAGCGTTAAAATCAAAATAGGTAAGCGCTAGAATACCCCCTACCCCCAGTGTGTGTGTGTGTGTGTGTGTGTGTGTGTATGTGTGTGTGTGTGTGCGTGTGTGTGTGCGTGTGTGTGTGTGTGTGTGTGTGTGTGTGTGTGTGTGTGTGTGTGTGTGTGTGTTTGTGTCCGACGGCTACACTTCTGCTTCATGCCGTGTTGTAATTCAAATCACACGTTTCTCTGGCAGCGGACTGGCTACAAAACACACATTGAAAACACACACACACACACTCACACACTCACACACTCACACACACACTCGCACACGCACACGCACACACACACACACACACACGCACACACACACACAAACACACACACACACACAGAGTCAAAACCCACATCCAGAAAAGGCACAGCTGGCTCGTACCGCTCCACACATGAACAACTGGACTAGAGGAGTCCAGGTCGCTCATGGTTCTCCCGTCTGCGGTCTGAGGTCGGGTCCCGTGTTGACTAAAACCATGTCAAGCTGGATGTATATCTCCATATCGGATTGGAGTAATCCTTAGCTGTGGTGACATCCAAATCTCTGCCCAACCCCCTCTCCAAGCCAACGTCATGATGGGTACAGAGAGACTACAGAGAGACTATTTCATTGGTCTACATGTTGGCCTATATCATTGTTATTAATGAAACCGTACACCGGTCCGGCCTCACCGTTAGGTCTTTATAGGGGGATAACTTACAGACCCTCGATGTTCACTCTCGCCTCTTCACTTTCTGGAAGTACCCTCTCCACCGAGCCTACCCCGTGTGTTACCGAGTCAGAGCGCGTTGAGCGGACGTGCTTTGTCCCTCGGGTAGCGGACCAATGTTGTACATGTCTGGTTTCATCCCTCATGTGAATGCTTATACATGTAGGCCGGCCTGCTCACCGCTCAACGCCGCTTGTTTTCACATGAAACACGGCGAGCTGTTGATAGCCTCTCTTCTTCTGTAAAAGTCCGAAACAGCGTTCGTACTCACTTCAAATATAAATAAATTAATTAATAAATATATGAATGCACACACACGTGAGGGATTCGCTAGATTCCGGTTTCGATAGTCAGTACTTGTTTCCACACATACCAATCAAAACAGTTACATGTATCTTAACTTGTGGTTAGGTGTGTGGTTTCGCCAGTAGTTTACACACGTTTAGGGTTAGGGTGTGTTTGTGTGCGTGTTAGATACGCAAACCGTTATATACACACCTTTAGATTCACACAACATGATACACACACACACACACACACACACTCAGATAAACACACACACACACACACACACACACACACACACACACACACACAAACCCTTGGATACACGCCCTTGGACAAAACAGCCTTAGATACACACATGGGGGCACAGCCTATACTTCCGGGGAAGCTACTGGCTGTCTGAAGAAAAGGAAACAGGAAACGACCCTGAATTCACTTCCTGGGGAGCATGAACAGCCGCAAGTAAGAAGTTATTGTCTCTCCTGGACTGCCACATGCTAATATAGTCCAGAGAGCGAGAGAGTAGCAGACTGTGGTCAGTGATTATGGAGCATCCCAGCTGCTGCCCCCCCCCCCTACACCCTGCCCCTTCATTTTAAACACATCGTAGATCACCCCTCTACCTCCCTTAATGTGACATGTTGCCATGGATTCAGGGTGGGGTGGATGTGGGAGCGATGTGATTGGTGATTTGGGTCAGCGTTAAGTCCATTTATAGTCCTATAGCCCATTTATTCATAATCCAGCCATACCAGACAGAGAGATCTCCGCTGGGGTGAGCGCTTTGAGGATGGTGAGTATTGATCAGTAGTGACAATTGATAATCTGATGGTGCTCATCACCTTAAGCCCTGTTTATAGCCCAGTTATACCAGACAAAGAATGGCCTCTGCTGGGGAGCACATAAACAACAATGACCCACAACTTGCTATAGCAGTCCTCTGCAGAAGACTGCCTTAGCACATCTGCTTGAAGACTTTGTGAGCATGTGTAAATGGTGTGAGATTACTGGTGTCACACATCTCTCTGCATGAGATTTCATCATCAAGATGCTTTTTTGTTGTGATTATGTAACGCACCATCCTGTATAAGCTTTATATGTCGTGCCGTGTCAGGAATGTGGAACATTTGCATTAAGCGGTTATAATATATATAAATAACAAACTTTCACATCAAGACCTACAGTATACTGGAGACACAGAAAGGGAAACTATGCGCAAAGATTGTGGGAAATGTAAGACTTGGACAGGGTGAAATTCAGCAGACTGTGTCTGCACTGTGTACCTCCAGTGTAATAGTGAACTGTCTGTCTGCACTGTGTACCTTCTGTGTACTAGTGAACTCAACTGTCTGTCTGCAATGTGTACCTTCCATGTACTAGTGAACTGTCTGTCTGCACCACGTACCTTCCATGTACTAGTGAACGGTCTGTCATCAGTTTACCTCCATGGACCACTGAACTGTGTCTGCACTGTATAGGCTACGTTCCATTGACTAGTGAGCTATGCCAGAGCATTTAGTTATTACCTGCTGATAACTATCTGTCCGACATGCATTCTGATTGGTTGGGATTTTAAACTACATAATCACCAAAACTTTGAAGATAAGGTGCTGAAGTTAATCAGCTATGAGGCTGGCTGGTTAATATCATACCAATGGTATGGCGTTATGAACTTGTAGCTGTGTCATATCATCCAGTCCTCAAGTTATTAGCATGTAGCTAGCTTGTTTATACCAAACCTCTAGCATGCTATTAGCATGTAGCTAGAGTGTTATTAGCATGTAGCATGGTTGCCATGGCATTTTGACAAGGTCAAGTCTCGGTCCTGTTTACTGAGAGTTAAATAACCAGCAAGAACCCTCAACATTCACCTTGAGAAGTTTCCACACAACAATGATTAACATCAGCGTGCAAATCACCATAACATCATAGGGCATTACCCACTGTGTGCAGTAGCTTCAGAGATGGGGGTTTGTTGTGGGATTTCAGGGTGTATTGTTTCATTGTTTGAAACAATACAGTGAATGTTTATGGCCCCAACAGCGTTAGTAAAACCAGTATGACACACCAGTGTTAATGAAACCACTACGACACCAGTGTGAAACCGGTATGACATCAGTGTGAGACCGGTACCAGTGTGAAACCGATATGACATGAGTGTCAGGAAATATTTAATGTTAGGATATTGATCTGAGTATCCCTGCCCCCTTTGGGGACAAAAACAGC